>NC_054059.1:39059148-39211989 GCF_017639655.2 Falco naumanni | reverse complement strand
GAGGTGTTTAGCTAAGCTGACAGGTACTTGAAATCTATGCGATCAAACAGCAAAACTTACCTCTAAAAGGAATCTTTTGGGTGAAACAATTTAGGCCAAACATTAATACTGCGTTTATTAAGAAGAATATAGTTCTGGCAGATTGTCTCAACATTAATTCAGCAGCAAGGAAATAAGCATACAGTTAAGAACGCAACGTATTTGTGAGGCAAATACGTGTTAGTGCACATGATTTTCCAAAAACTTCACTCCTCAGCTACATTTGTGCATATTTCAGAATGCTTCTAACTAGACAGTTAATAAAAGTCTTCTCATGACTATAGCTAAGTTTGCCATTAAAAAAAAATCAACTGAAAACCAGTTAGGAGTAACTTACTCAAGAACGACGCCAAACCTCAGGTCCAAATACATCAAACACTGAGAAATTTGGAATCTAAGTAAAAATCTTAAAAATTAGGTCTACCAAACTTAAAGAAAAAAAAAGATTAAAAGCAGTGAATCTGCTCTCAGAATTGCACGCTCACCAGGTTTGTAAACACTACATGAAGTCAATGATGTTCACTATAAGAGGTATAACATAGACGCTTTATGCAAAGCGGTGCAGATGCTTTGTCTGTAATTTACTTCATGTCTCCTTTTTTCTCTTCCTTGAGGATTAAGCATTTAAAGTAATTCAGTAGCTAAAAAGTCTGTCTTATAGGAAAAGGTCTGGGTTTACATGGAAGGAGGGGTGACAGGCGTCCACGTGGATGCTAGCCTGGCGTGTGCAGAGGCATCATACTGGCTGTCGGGCAGGTCCGTGGGTGCCCCGCCGTCGTACAGGGGGGAGGCGGAGGAGGCAGCAGTGACGGGGTGCGGAAGGGCAGTGTAGTGCACTGGAGAGCCACGTAAAAACTGGGAGCTCAGGCCATTGGACATCCCGCTTGGCTGAGACACCGGTGTGATGGTGCTGTTACTCACAGACCACAAGTTAGGATACTGGCTGAAAGAGGGAAAGCGATAGAACAAGTTACTATAGTGACCCTAGCGCTGCTGGCAGTTGCTCAGGTCAGAACACAGCTCCAAGGCTGGGTCCATTTGCTGGAGACAGGGAATTTCTTTAGTATGTTCCCAGCCACTGTGAGGCAGGAAGGAACCCTGGGCAGGATTTGTACTCATGGCACGTCACCAATAAACCTAACCTCCCTGTTCTCCAACAGCAGGTTCCAGCGCTAGGTATTACCAGCGGATTTTGAGCCAAGCTGAGGAATGAACAGGCTGGCTGAAAAACAGGGAGGTTTGAGAGCTGATCCTAGGCCGTGCCATGCCCTTGCCTCAGGGGGAAGGCACATGGTGGGGGAGGTTGGACACCACAGCTGCTGGACCTAGGCAGGTTTAAATCTGTTGCCATGGGCCTGCCAGAGCCCTAATCCCTCTTGGGTCCCTCTGTAGTCAGAGGGACAGGTGCCTCCAGACAGCAGTTCAGCCCTCCCTGTTCATCATCTCATGTTAGGAGGGGAAGAGCCAGACTGATGGCTGCAGATTGCAGATACTACAGAAACGACTGCTTGAAAGGAAGAAAAGCCTTGTGAGGACAGCCTCCACACTCTCTCACCTCTGAGTATGTATATGCACACACGTATGTATAGATATACATATGAATTACAAGAAACAAGGTGATTCAAGAGAAACACTATGAAAAAAGTTCAGTCCTGCTGTATAATACGACACAGCATTTTCTACCTATTTATCTCAAGCAGTTTAACAAGATAAATATTATTCTTACTTTACAGATAGGGGTTTAGACAAAAGGGGTGGGAGAAATGCCTTCCTTGAGGACCCACAGTTCCAGCTCTAATGGTTTTATCTACTGCACAACTCAGCGCAGCAACTGAAACTCAATGGACTTTGCAACTTTCCAAGTATAAATCCTGTGAGTCAGACACAGAAGTGCTAGGATGACTTGTTTGCTTCATTAACACATGTTCAGGACTAAAACTTATGTTCAGTAATACAGTTATCTTATACCAGGTAGTAGTGCATACTCTGATTAACAACAAAGTGTCCATGTGCATGGTTCAAATAAAAATCCTTTCTGCAAATGGAGTTGTAGGTCTGAATTGCTGAGAAAGATGCCTAAACCTCAGCCCTCTGTGGTTAATAGCAAAGATTTTACCACCTTATCTGTATCTCTTCGATTTTTTTGAAGTTTAGCTCTAAGGGACTGACTGAAAGCTAAATCTCTGCTAAAGGATTCAAAAGTTTAATTAAGATAATAAGGAAAAAAAGGAGAAAGATACATTTATATGATCACAAAATGGGAAAGACTTTCACCATGTGTATAATCCCATGATACGCTGGTTTGTGTGGCAAATACTTAAGTAAAGAATTACTGCCCCAACCACTTGCTCTCCACACTATGGTTCACTGCCCCTTCATTAGTAGAACAGGGGTTTGTGGAGATGGCTGGGAGAGCAGTGACCAGCTAAAATGAAACAGACCAAAAATAAACTTTTTAACCATCATTTTGCTTAAAAGAGATGAAACTTAAAAAAGCATACTAAAATTCAATGGATATTTAAGTGATTTGCAATCTTTAATCTATCAAATATTGCTGTCACAAGTATCTACATTTCCAAAACCAAACCACAAAACCCATAGTTTTTATCTGTTTCTTCAATGTCTTCCTTGAGAGCAATCCTTCTCAGTGCCCTCCCCAGATAGCTAATGATTCACACATGGTCATAAGGATTTCCAATTTGCTGGTGACTTTACTCCTATTTCAGCCTTTTCTTTCTACGAAGTATCAATAGATCAGTTTGAGGGCTGCTGAGGGATGGACTCCTACCTGGAGCTGGTAGATGTGCCAGTGCTGTGACTCATGGGCAGCATCGTCGTGTGTGTGGGAACTCCTAGAGAAGACCAGTTGTCATGGGACTGCAGCATGGACAGGCAGGCAGAGGAGTTATCGGCATAGGCTGCTAAAAAAAGCAAGCAAGCACTTAAAACACACTAGAACCAAACCAAATAACGATTTTGTATTCAAATGCAATGTATAACTTCAAACCTCCCTCCTCCACTACTGCCTTGCAAAAAACCAAATAAAATTACATACACACACACAGAAAAATGAAGTCAGCTACCAGCTGTGTCAGGCTTACACTTCCACTGGCATTGCCCCTGCTGACGTGTTGTTTTGCTCAACTTACAACCGCAAAGTCTTATTTCTATGTAGGATCTATGGCTAAAAGCTGTCTTCAAACCACCTGCTAATTCAGCCCATGATTCCCAGTTTGGTCAGTGGGAAGAGGCGAGCTCCTTACCTACGCTGTCCCAAGGCACCTTTTTATCTCCATCATCTACATTGGCAGTAGCAGCCTGGCAGCCCTGAATAGTGCGCATATCACTGGATCACACATCCCAGTTTTGAGCTGAGCATGCCACCATGGGCTTTGAAGTCTGCCTTAGGCACCATCAGGAGTGACTGGACTGGGGCTTAAGCTACTTGGCTTGTGACCAAAACTGGCCAGCCAACACAGCAAAGGCATTAGGAAGCTATAAAGGGAATCCTATACAGCCATCCATAGTGAGAAAGAAGTTGCTGTGGCAGCTGGCTGAGGGACAAAGAGGTTCCTTGCTGAGGACTAGGAAGCAAGAAGGAACACCAGAGCCGTTCTGTTCATTTATGCTGTTTCAAGTCACAAAACTTGTATAACATTTCCAAGATGCAAGCCCACAGAGATCTAGTTAAATGAACTACAAAGCTACATACAAGATTGGTCAGGCTGCATCTAGAAGCTGGTGTATTACTTAAAAAAAAATAATATTTTGAATTGTGAAGTGGGAACCTTCAATATCCATACAGACTGAAAGGCAAAAATTGTTAACAGGCCTTTGCCAGAAGAAAGAAAGAACCCCCCCCACACACACACAAAAAATCATTGTTAAAAATGCCCTTCTCTGCCTTAAGTACCTATGGCTGAAGGCACTTAGTCTTAAGCTATCTGGCTATTTCTGAGCACAACTTTTAAACTGGTCTGCAGTTTATTCAGCTCTGTATTGTTTCTGTATATCTAGTTGTGACACTCACTGAGAACAACCTTAACGTACTGATGTTAACTTAGGCAAGTAAAGCTGACAGAATCAGGCCCTCAATTATTATGTGTTAATAACAAGTGACACTAACAGAACCAGACATATGCTTCTTCATTTCATTGTATTACCTCTAACTAATGATTAAAATCCTCATTTTCAAACTTAAAAAAGTCAAAGTAAGCTTAAGCTCACTGGTTACAAGAATTCAAGAGCACAAGACAAAGCCAGAACCACATAATCCAACAGATTAGCACAAAACAGTTTTACACACCCTCAGGTTTTCCATCATAAAGAGACTGGGGAGACATACTCATCAGCCCTATGTCTTTGCAATGCTGGCCCCAAGTGCTCTGTGCCAACTGAGTTAGGTGGTGACCTCAATTTCTGTGTCATCGCTTGAGATGCCCACTGCTCAAAGCTCGCATCCCTCTGCTCATTTCCCATCTTTTTACAGAGCTGCAACATCAGACTTACTTGGCGAGTTGTTTCTATGGGTGTAGGGGTTGGGGTAGGGGGCAGGACGGTGGTTCCTCAGCGATGAGTACCTTTCACAGCTGTGAGCAGGGGAGAGCGACAGGGGGGCTCCAAACTGAGGGTGAGGATTGGCAGGTGGGCACAGAGTCCCAGTCCCAGGGATAAGCCAACTACCTACTGTGAGGAAGCAAGAGGTTTGTAAGGTGGGTATGTAATGCAGCCAGGCAGGGAAAGAATCACAGCAACCAGATAAATAATTGATCAGCGAGGACACACTCACTCGGGAAAGGAAACAGTTTCCACATGGCTGAAAAATCTGGATCTTTACAACTTTCATAAGAGATCTTATGAAGGAAAATTAGACAACAGCTTATAAGAAGCCCCCTGTTAAGCTAACGCTATTTTTTAAATCATTGTTGAATTACAATCACAGCAAGGAAACACTGAAATGATTAAACCCTCCCTTACATAGGTAGTGTGTGCTCAGTAATTGCTAGCGTAATCTTCAGTTTTAAATTGCTCTTTGGGGGTCTCAATCTATACCAAAGTTCTAAGGTTTCTCAGAATGCTAAGAAGAACTCTTAAAAATTAGGCATCTTCACTGAAACAAAGCAATTCCTACTGCAACTCAACTTCCCACCTTTATAGGCTGCAGACATTTAGCAAGAATCTGTTAAAACAGAAATCATTAGAACACTAATTATTTTTACCAATCTGAAAAAGTTTTTTAAGCGGTTGCCCCTAATTTTCTTAGAGTACTTAAAACGTAAGTACCATTTCAGCAATTTTCTGAAATTAACTTTTGCCTCCGTATCTATATGAATATTGCTGCCCTCGCATACAAAAGGCAGCTGTCTTTTTAGACACGAAGGTAACTGCAAGATTCTATTAAAGGATTTTGAATGTAATGCAGAAATCTTAACCATACGCGCACATATATCATAATACTTATACAATCATAAACCTGCACGAACCACAACCATGAGGATTGGTAATGTTATTCCCCCTATGAACTAACAAGCCAGCCAGCAAACTCTGCTCTCCAAGTTCTGCTTAACTTAACGGATAAGATAGAAGAAATCAAAGTTATCTCCACGATGCAAAATGAAAGGAAACGTACGCTGCGAATACCCAGACTGCTGGTTGTCTCCCACTTCCTCCATCATGTCTTTGTGATCACTTCTGTAAGAGAAAACGTGCCGTCTTAGTTAAGAATCTGCTTTTACAGACCTATGTAAAAAAATGCACACTTTAGAATTGAGTTAAGGGCTCTCACCTTTCTTTTGCATCAAGAAATGCCTTTGCAAACGGATTGTATTTAATTTTTAAAGCTGTGATCTAAAAACAACAACAAATACCTTTATTTGCAAGTATAACCATTCATTACCATACAGATACTAGGATTTGAATTAGGACTAGCCAATGAAGTTAGTGGAATCACAGATTTTTGAAGAAAGAAGATTAGGCCCATAACACCAACCTATGGACATCAATTAAACAGCCCCTAAGGTCTGAGCTGTTAGCAGAGGGCTAGGAATTAGTCCCTTGGTCAAATTCTAAGAGACTGAATTGTCTGCATTTATTGATCAGCTAAGGAAACAGCTAAGAAAGGTAGTACACTGAAGAGTTACAAAAACCTTCACATTTCAAGCCAGAGCAGAATGGCCATTAAAAAAAGGTAAATCTCAAAAAACTGGTAATTTACAGACTCATTAAACATAAATGTGCATTTCGGCTAACAGAGAAAGGCCAGCGCTGAAAGTGGCATGTCCAGTTATTTCATTGTGTAGCCGAAAACGACAGCTGTATTTCTTACCATACTTGTTTGCCCCACAGAATCTTTTAAGAATTACTCTCCTGCAATCAATTTGCAGTACGTAAGGAGACAAACAGCACTCAGATCTTTGTGCTATTGTACACCCATAGGTCTTTCACATATATTCAATTCTTTTTTCACATTTAGCTTCAAACAAAGCACAGCAAGAACTGACAAATGTGAAGCGAGATCCATTATTTTGCTCTGTAACATGCGCTTTGCCACTTGAAACCTGCTGGTACTCGGATCCTTCCCTCCCCGCCGTGCATACCTCTTCGTTCTGGTAGGCTGTCACGGCTATAAACTGGGTCTCCGGGAAGGAATGGCTGGTGATCATCCGCTGCGGGCCACCCACTCGCACTATATGGATCCTTGGCTCATACTTGTGCAGAGAGTTCAACATAATCTGTGAGCAAAGGGACAGAGCAGGTAAGCAGTGCTAGAGTGGCGGCAGGCACCGGCAGGCACAGCGAGCACTCAGGTTGTAGAGTATCTAATGATCCATCTTTCCAGCAGAGAAGAAAGAGCCAACAGGTACGAATAAACCCTAAAAAGCAGAGTTGCAAGAAAAAGAAGGGAACATTGCAGTCAGGCACCCCGACTTTTTGCCCAGTTATCCTCATCCCTGTTACCTGACAGGGTGGCTTGCATAGTCCGCAAACACGCTGGCGATGAAGAGCCAGAAGGATGCAGCCTACTACACTGCAGATTCGGACCAGGCAGGGATTTTAAAGCAGAAAGTCAAATTATCAAGGCACCCAGCCCCAGCGGAAAGACCAGCTCTGCTGAAAGCATGCGGGGGGTGGGAGGACGGGACACGAGGACTCACCCCACGCCGGCGCGTTTGCTAACAGCGCACGGACGAGCATTACGGAGGGAGCGAGCGAGCGGTGGCCCGGCAGGACCCCGGGACGGGAGGGACGGGTCGGTCCGGCCCCGCCGAGCGAGGCCAGGTGGCGAGGGCGGCGCAGGTCCCGGTGCCGGTGCTTACCTGCCCGCCGCCGTTGAGCTTGTTGGTGAGCTTGACTTTGCTGAAGGAGACGGGCGCCTTCATCCAGTGCGCGCCGAAGTTCGGCGAGTCGGGGTGGATGTAGACGCAGCTGGGCGCCTGCGGCTCCGGCTTCCCGCCCGGCACCCACTCCCCGTTCACGTACTTCCAGCGGTGCCCGTCGGCCGCCACGAAGTCCAGCAGGAAGGAGTACATGGCGTTGGGGTCCAGCCCCGACACGCTCACCTTCAGCACCGGGAACATCCTCCTGCGGGGCGACACGGCGGCGCGAGGCACGGCGGGGGGCAGCCCCCGCCCCCCGGGCTCAGCCGGGCTGTGCCGCCGCCCGCCCCCCCGCCGCCGGGGACACCCCCACCCCCCGCCGGAGGCTGTGCGCGGGGGCGGCGGGAGGGCGCGGGGCCGGCGGCACCCCTACCTGCCGTTCTTGGTGACGATCATCTCGTTGGTGAGCTCCTTGAAGCGCAGCCACAGGTCGTTGTCCTCCAGCGCCACCCGCAGCTCCCGCTCCGTGGGGTCGCCCTTCTCGCTGCCCGCCTGCAGCTCGCTCTCCACGGCGCTCAGCAGGTGGTCCACGCGGTACTGCGGGGGCTTGCCCGCGCCCTCCGCGCCCGGGGAGCTCATCCCGGCCCCACGCCCGCCTGGCGGGCCGGCGCCCTGCAGAGCCCCGAGCGGCGGGGCCGGCGCTGGCTCCGCTCGACCTGCGCGGCCCCCAGCGAGCGGCAGCGGGGAAGCGGCCGCTGTTATACCCCGCCATAAACACCCCCCCGGTGACATCACAGTGCCGGCGGGGGGGCCCCGCTGATTGGCGGGCGGCCGCTTTGATCCCCCCGGCCGGCCTTTCCGATTGGCTGCCCGCGGCCATATCACAACGGTGCCCGGGGAAGCCTGTGATGTTAATTGCGGCCCGCTGGATTAAACGCGGCTATTTTATGTAAATCTGCCCCCAAATGTTTGCACCTCTATCAAAGCCGCCGGGGCCGGGGCTCCGGTAGCCGCGGAGGAAATGGCCCATCTCGGCAACAGCCCCATAACCTGCGTGCGGCACCCTCCCGCCGCACTCGCCAGCGGGGCCACCGCCGCCCGCCGCGGCGAGCCCCCGGGTCTGCTTTGGGGAGACACCCCCGCCGCGGATCCAGAGTTAGGGAAAGAACGGGAAGCCCACCGCAGGCTGTGCGCAGCGCCCCCCCCCCCCCCCCCCCCGCCCCGCTTCCCAGGCTGCCCGGACGCAAGCCGTGGCGCTTCAGCTGCAGTGAAGGTTGCAGTCAGCAACCACGGCCCTTGCTGCAAAATTGAACCACAAAGCTAAAATCGCCCTGCAGAGCAGCTGGCACAGTGATGCCCCCCACCCACCCCACCCGCGCCACCTGGTCCCCAGCTTGCAGCGGGCGCAAGAGCCCGCCCGTGAGACAAGGCGCGGACCTGGCCTCCCACCGCCCGTGCAGGCAGCCGAGATGCTCGGACCACGACGGTTTCGAGCCATCCCACCTAAATATATATAATATATATATATATATATAAAGTCTAAAAATCAGATCGATGGTTACGAGCCACCCCACCCAAACAAAGCCACCCCATCTCCTAAACCCCGGGCCGACAGCTAAAGGCTTCGTTCCATACAACAAGGAGAAAGCCCCACCAGTTTCTGCGGGCAGGAGTGGAGCCTGAGCCTCACGGGTGGGACTTTGCAACGGGCTGAGTTTCTTTTCCAGTTGTCTGGGGCAAAAGCGAGGCTGAGGAGAGGGAGAGGAGGGCTGGGCTGAAACTCTCCCGCCCGCCGGTGGTTTAATAGTTTGCATTCTCCGGGGCTGCGACGGTCTGTGGTGTGAGGGAAACAGTTTATTACCTTTCCGTGAGAATCCCTGGATAGAGGGCGAGGGGGAGAGAGGTGACAATGAGCAGGAAATAGTTCAACGGGGTCTCTTTAAACAATAACAAGTTCTTTAAACGGGAGCAAAGGAGAGGGGGGAAAGGAGCGCTGCGGTGTAAAAGTGAGGGTTGCTTTTAAAACAAGCATCTCCTCTTCTCCAAAGAACCAGCTTCATCGCTGCCCGGATTTTTAAGATTTTAGGAGAAGGTGCCCGGGGTACACTGGCAGCTGCCTGGGAGCAGCAGGACCTGGAAGGCAGGGCTACCGGGGGGAGGCACGATGGCGGGGTCCCTCTTGCAGGGTGCAGACGACGGTTCAGTCTGGGCACAGGCTCTTTCTGCGAGCAGGCACCCCCTGCCCGCACCCCTGCCCGCACCCTCTGCCCGCACCCCTGCCCGCACCCCTGCCCGCACTCCTGCCTTTCCATGCTCCGCACACAGCGGAGCCGCAGCCCGAGCGCGCCTGGCTTCACCCAACCTGCACCCAAGCCAGTGCTTCTGCTATTATTTTCCGTTTCTTTCTGGTTCAGGAGCCGTGACTTACGGCTGTGTTTTCACTACACAGCACCACCGGGCTCTTGTGCCACCAACTTACTCCTCCGCGGAGCTTTTTTTTCCCCTTCAGCCTGACATGTCACATTCCGCACACCCGCTCTCTGCAACCACTGTGCAAAAACACTCGGAAAGTTGCTACCCCTTCAGCTTAATTCTTTGCGTTAAAGTTTCTCAAAGCTTTTCCTGCCTGAGCATCTACCGCCCGCTTTTTGTCCTCTTCGGAAAGGGAGAGCGGCATTTGCAAAGAAATTACGGGCGAAGCTCGCTAAGCTGATACGTAGTAGCTACTATAGGTAGTTTGAGACGGTCTTTTCGCTATCAGGTATTAATTTCGCTTCAGGTGCGCCACCAGCCAGCGGGCAGGTCCCAGCGAAAGCCGTGGGCGCTCAGAGCCCGCAGGAGCCGGGCGCGCTGCCCGCAGCCCCTTCCTTTGGGCTCGTACCTCGGAGGCGACACCTCAAGCATCTTTATCCTGAAAAAGCCGAGCACCGGGACAAGTTGACCCCAAAGGCGCGCACGGACAGTCACCCTCTCCGTGCAGGTGAAGGGGAGAGAAGGGACTTTTTCCCCTTTGCAGAAGTCGCAGGGTACAGCCCGGCGGGTGGGGGGGTGGGGTGTAAGGCGACAGTGGGGGTGTGCGGGGGTGTGTGTATGTCCCGTGTTGGGCAAACTCCAGCCTCAGCTGTCCCTCGACTGGTCCTCGCCTGACGACGAACATGTTTAAGAGCTGAAGGCAGAACCAGCCGGAATTGAAAGCGACGGGGCCGTTTCGGTGGAAAACGAACGGTTCCGAAAAGGAATAAATAAAATAAACAGAGCCGATCTAAATACGTATTTAGGCGACCGCGGCTTTAAAAAACACTATTTAATTCTTCCGGGTGGATGCTTCCAGGAAGGGCTAATTCCTAATATATATATATATATGTATGTACACAAGGAATGGGAAGCAATCTGTATGCTTTTTGCATATAGATACTTTTATATATTTTATATATATATATTAGATCTTATATCTACTTTTTGCACTGATCACTCTCTATAGGCGAACAAAGGAGAGTTGAAGTTGAATTTAATTTGATACATTTCATGTTTTACTTCATATTTTGCAAATGACCGTGCCGCTCACCCCAGACAATGTATACACTCAGATTTAGCTGGCCTTTCAAAGAAGAAGTCTTTCCAGCTTTAAATTTTTAAGTGATCATAAAAAAAAGAAAAAGTTTCCAGAAGTTATATATAATCTTTGGAACGGGGCGGGCTGGGGGTGGTGGTGGTGAAACCCAAACCGTAAAGTTTTTGCTGGGCTTGGATTCCTGCCGTCTTTATTTTCGTTCCTTCTCCCTTTTTCTGATGTTAATTGCACTTTGGCTCTCAGGAGAGGACTCCCCACTTCCACAGCCTTTCACCGGGAGCTGCAGTGCATGACAGTTTACAGCCAAAAACTTCCTCCAGCCGAACAGCTATAAAGATTCCCGCTTTATAGCAATACTTTCCTTCTTGCATGGGGCGAGTAGTAGCCTCCAGCTGTTACCTCGGGTTCGTAAGACCTGTCCATCATTCCCTACCTTACTCCCCGGGGCGGCGCAAACCCCCAGGCACCTTCCCAAGGTGGAACTGGTCCGTGGCTGCTCCCGCAGCTCTCGGGTACCAGCTGACTCATGTGCAGCTTTAATCGCCTGGGGATGCCGTGCGAAAGCGAGAGCGTGATTACGTCTTGAAGGTTATTTGTTTAATTATCTTTTCACTTGCAGTCCGGGACGGACACATGCAGTTAACACTGCCCTTGCTGCTGGGCCAGCGCCCCGCACCTCTGCCCCTCCCCGGGGAGCAGCACCCGTCGTACCAGGGGATGAAAACCACCTTCCAAAGGTAAAAACATCCCACCCCTGAAGAGCAAACACCTACCTTACCACGACCTCCCCTCCCCCCCGCCCCCCTTTTTTTCCCTCCTTAAGAAAAATGAATACATTCAGCATAATTAAGAAAAATGAACACATCCAGCATAATATATATGTGTCAGAGATGTATTTCTCTATCTCTACTTGCCAGCTGCTTTTTCCTGGACACTGGGTAGGAATGTCCTACTGATACTACCACCAAGGCATTGACTGAGGATGTAAATGCCTTTTTCATAAGAAGCTTCCAGATTTTGTATTAATCTGGTGTATAGTCTTCCTTATACACAAGGCTTAAACAAGAAAAAGCCTAAAGGTTGTTCTGGGAGAGCTCTTTATAAGAACTCACCATTTTGTAATCCCAATGTACTAACATATACCTACATAGGAAACAACAACGTGTGAAAACACAGCGGTTTTGTCCCTTTGAAGTTCATACATCGTGAGCATTAAGCCTCTGGAGTAAGTATGTTTCAGATTCTCTACTGTTAGCATAATAACAGAAATAAGTAAGAAATAGGACTAACCTTCTCCAAAGGTTTTCATGAGTACACAAACTACTTTTCAAGTAGTCTGAATGGAGCTCAACATGCTGCATTTGATTTGTTTTGCTTTCCCCCTTTAGCATGTGGCAGGGCAAGGCAAAGGCAGAGTGCCATCCTGTATTTTTTGAAGGTGGCAAAACTCCCGTTGACTTAGTCAGATCTTTGCTTGAGCACTGCTAAGTACCCTCTCCATCTCAAATGCTCAGATCCTGAGGTTTCCCTCTTGAAAGTCAATGATCAAACTTCCAATGACTTCAGCGCCTGCTGAACTAGACAGCACCAACTGGGGGAAAACAACAACAACATAAACTGAAGCTCCTATGAAAGCCCTTAAGGGAGAGTTTGGCTCAAAGATGGATGAAATCAGCAGTCTGGAGAGCAGAGTACTTTTGATTCAAGCTCAAAATTTTGAGCTAGAATATTCTTTTCAGAATCTTAATGATAATGCTTAGAAGACAAGAGTTATGTAAACTAAGCTATCCTGAGTAAGCCAGTGGGAACACGTAGATACACAAGAGCCATCCAACACTCCCAACAAGCCATTTCTTTAAAAACTGCAAAGAGGGACAGGCACAATGGACCACCAGGGCTGCAAAGTGAAGCAGTAGAATAATAGGTAGTTTACTGCTTTATGCTGGCCTAAAGGTTAATCTTAAAAATCCAATCAAACAAAACCCAAACCAACAACAAAACAAAACAAACCCCCCTCACACACCAAAGACATATTTGGCTGCAAACGGGGACTGTAGGAGTCTGATGACAGAAAGTACTTGCTTCATCATAAATATCCTAGCAGGAGTCCTGTCAAGAGACCCTGCCATAAACAACACCTTTTCCTATACTTCAACCCACATAGTTCCCCAAAGGCATTAATGTAAGTGCGACCTTTCTTGCTGAGATACGTCAGGGTAAGTTAAAAAGCTAATGTTCAGGTCTCAAGTGCAGAAGTCTTCAGATTTTCTGACATTAATAATCAAAACAACATACTTTTACTGGGAATATTAATTCTTGCCCTGAGCACTATCTCTCTTCATAAAAGTATGCAGTGCTAAGAATCAGACAGACCGTATTCCTTTTACAGTTCTTTCAATATCAATAAAAGATTTAAGGAGTTGGGAAACTGTATTTCTCCTTTCCGTCTCCTTTGAACATTTCATGGAGATTACTTGTAAGGCTTAAGACAAACCGGGTGCTTCACAGCTACATAGTATTAATACCTCTAGAAAAAAAGATACAAGTCCTAATTTGTAATTGCAGAATTTTTAAAAACAAATCAACCCCTTTTCCATTGTTTTTTTTTCCTCCTGCTTTACTGTTTTACCACTTTTTTCCCTCCTCCTCACTGCTCCACAGGAAAGGGAAACATACAGTGTTAATGAGTACTGTTTCATACTTTATAAATAAGGGTAATGTTTTTAGTATTCACCCTACAACTTCTGCCTAAATCTAGGTTATCTCATGTTTTGGAATTAGTAATTGCCTCGAATGCGACCTCAAAGCTTACAGCCTCTTCTGAGCCCTTTATTGCCAAGATTATTTCCTGATTTCTTGCTGTAGGTAACTCCCTCATCCATATGAAATAAAAGCACTCGGACAGCTTCAGCAATGAAAGATTACCGAAGCAAATCCTCTGCTTCTCATCAGCAAGGAAGCTATCTGATGGAAAACTGTTTTCTTCTTTACCTCCTTTGAGTTAATCTCCACTGCCTGATAACCAGCAGTTTTGTGTAACTGTGATGCTGTCTCCATCACCTTGATGCAGCTGGCTCAGAGGAAAGGACCAGAATGTAGCTCAGTCTAGATATTATTCGAAGTCACAGGCAGCATACCAACTGAGCCACTTTTTAGCCCCCTCCACTGTCTCCTCTCTTGCAGTGCTCTAAATGCAACTAACTTCTTTCTTCTAAGACCTACCTCTACCGTACATACCCAACCCTTCATCTTACCCACACTTGCTTCACCAACAAGAACTTCATATCTGATACAAATATTTTCGTAGTAGTACTTTTAAGAAAGTGAAAAACTTATGAACCAGTCAAGTCACCACCATATTTTCCCATAAATCTTTTTTCCATTATGTACACAGCATTTATTGTGCACCATCCCGGACAGTTCTGCTCGAAGGAAAATATGTGGTAGAAGGACCGCACAGAGCAGAGCAGGACTGTGATGCCAACAACTTTAAACCTGGACAAGGAATAAATAAGCAAGGCAACATTCACTGGAAAGTGGCAATTGCAGAGAAAAGAGAAACTGCTGACTCAACAGCTCCATAAAGCAGCTCCTGTTGGTCTTCTCAGGGAGACAGCAGGCAAACTAATGCCAGTATCTTCCTGTCATACAGGGCTCAGACCTGGAGAGCAGCTTCTGGGACATACAGACATGCTTGTGGTCCTCTGTATCATGAAAGGAGTCTAAAATGTTTTGCAAATTTCAGCCTTTCTGCATTAAATGTACCCAACAAGTGCTGACACAAATGTTTCCTACAGTTTCCTATTTTGAATTCAGAAAAGGTTAATTGGGTCTTGGCCACTTTTCTTCTGCCTTATGCCATCTAACAAGTTTAGCTGTGGGAAGATGATTGATGTAAGAAAGCAGAAGCCAGGGAAGCTGATTCTAGGCTACGCTGACTCACTATCTCACTTTGGGCAAGTCTTCAGGATTTCCACTCTGGTAAGCTGCTCTACTTCATAGTGAAAATATTACAAAGACATTTTCATTGGTAATATCCCATTCTTACTTGCTCCGGAACCGTTTGTAATGAAAGTAGGTATATGATAAACTAATAATGAGTAATGAAAAGTAATTACATGCCAAAACAAAAATTCACTATCTTTGCTCTCTGGTAATGCAAATCCAATCTGATTCTCTAACAAGGGTGCATTTTTTCTGCTGGATCCTTTTTGGACGCTGGCATTTTTACCAAACTGCTCTTTTCAGTCTCACTTATTTCCAGCATGCTGCAGACATTGGTTCATTTTGCACTTTCAATTTGTTTAAAAAAAACTCAACAAACAGTCCACAGTAAAAAAGGACTATTTAAGCCCTACCTTTTTGTCTAGCAGTCTGTGCTGTCAATACCATATGCAGATACAACAGAGATGATGAATGAGCAGCAAATGATGAATGTGTGGGGACCACATCATGTAACAACCACCAGCACATGTGCCATGGGAGGCAGTGCCAGGAATGCCTAGGAGACACTGCAGACACCTGAGCTTCTCTTTGAAATCTCTGCACGTTAAGATGCTTTCCCAGGGCCAGAAAATCTTTCTTGCCCTTGCTAAGAAAATGTCAGCTGTGACCTAGGACTAGTGGCCTGTGTAGTCTGATGTCCTGTCTAACAGTGGTTAGTTGTTGCATAGGAAAACGTGATCCTTCACCCCCGATTATGCAGATTGTTTTGTAACGTTTCAGTCAGAGAGGCATTGCCTTCGTGGTTCTATTGACTCACTTATTCCCCAAAGCATGAAGACTTATAGCTGTATTTTTTTATAAGCCAATTTAACTTTAAATGTTTTTCTTATCTGCCTTGAATTTGACCTTTGTGCTAATTAAAATTACTCATTCCTATGAAAGTATTTTTTATGTCTAGCTCAGATCAGTAGATGTTCACCACATTCCTGGGTTATCATAAATAGTCTTGCAGGTTGCTAGGAAAAATGTATAGCTCCCTTGCCTAGAAAATCTGTGCTACCTTTTCATGTTAAACACCAGTGGCCTCATTTAGTGATTAACTAGTTCAAAACATTCTACAGAGGTACAATTTTGACAATGCTGTGCACTAAGTTTCTTTCTTTCAGTGCTGATTCCAACAGCCTAAGATCAAATTCTCTGGTAAGACCAACTAAACAGCAGTGGATCTAACTGGGACAGCTATTGCTTTTTACTCCCTTGGACCTGAGAAAACTTCCCAAGCTTCTTCTCATCATGTCATAAGAGCTCTTACACCTGCCTGTATAGAGAAGATAACTGAAGAAGCTGAATCATTGATTTTAAAAGTTAATGATGGAACCACAGGCTAATTCACCCGGATCTCTAAAAGACAGAATATGAATTCAGGTATTCCCAGCTTTATTACTGTTAGGAATTCAGAATCTTTCAGCAGCAACATCTTTGTCCCCTCCTCAGCAAGTACAAACTTGTAATTTGTGATAGCTGGCTAGTCAGTGTTGTGCTACACGCTTACACAAAGGTAACTCTAGCGCAGTCACATCAGTATTCTTGCTGCATGCAATGGTGAACTTTCAGGTCTCATCCTTCTCTTTACAACTTTTGTTGTGGGAACAGAAAAAGACATTGATCCCAATCATGTCTATCTGCATTAGTATTTTTGATAGCTCCTAATTCAAGGGGTAATTTGTCATTTGTCCTTAATATTCCACACCATGCTATGGGAATTCTGTCCCAGTGAGCACTGGAAACTTTTGACCCAATTACAGTGTTGTTCCAGAATAATTCAGTATCCCAGATACAGAAGTGGAAAAACAATAGCCATCATATAAGAGGTACCAAGCGTTTTAAATCTCAATTACCTATCTGTTCTTTCAGACGTGTTCTGATATCCGAGATCTTCTGAAACCTGAAATCTGCAGTTGCTGCCAACTGTGCTCATTTCAACTGGTAAATCACTTTCAGTCACGGACTTTCCACTTGTTTCTTTGCTCGTGCAATACATTAATAAACTTGTAGGCACATTGCAAGCATTTATTTGCCTTCTTCAGCTTTTTTAAACAACTTGATAATCTTCATTTGAATTAAAACAGATCTCAGCCATGTTATGTATCTATATTGGTTTTTTATACTAGTAAAAACTCACAAATGCCCCTATTTGAAGCCTTCTTCAATTCTATCCCTTAGACAGCTTGTTATTTGTGTTTAACATTGGTTTTGCAAAACTTTTCTTTAAGAAACCAGAGGGAAAATTTCAGTATTGTCCAAGTCTGTAATTTAAGGTGCATTTCACTTTCAGAACTTGTGGCGGATGCCATGTATCCCCAGGAATTCACTCCTGAATCGTCCAGATGTCGAAGACAGGGACAATCTGAGCAGTAGAAAGAGAACTGCTTTACCTTCAAGGCACCTTCCTTTAGGAAAAAGCCCTTCACTTCAGGTCCCAATGCATTGGCAGCTTTGATAAAAATGGAATTTAGCTCCGGACTTCATCTTCAGCAGATGTCTTGTCTCACACCTTATGTTGTGTACACTTATAGCAAATATATTTCTATTCAAATAGCAACTCCCCATTTTACATCTAGAAATATGAGATTACAGTGTACAAAACTGAAATAATATTAAGTTAATAAATCAGGTACACATTTCTGATCAAGAAATTAGAAAATCCATAAGCTCATTTTATTAATGAACTTTAATGCTTAAAAAATTCTTAAACATCAGCTAGATTCTATAGATTTTGCCTGGGGAAAATTTCTGTTGAAAGCACAGGAAGTTTTTCCATGAGTAATCCATACAAGAATAAAACTGAATGAAGCATAAATGTCTCCATAATTCTTACAATTCTTGTTCTCAGAGCAACAATGGGAAGCTGAAAGCTCTTCTGTTTACAAGACTGGGCAAGGACTTATGCCGCTATTTTCTTTTTTTGTTTATATTTTTTTAATTTTTCAGATTTGCACCCTGAATAGCAGTGAATAAGAGGTGTAACACGATAGGGTGGACACATTACAAGTCTTCCTTCCAGAAAAGAAAGGACTGGCATTAACTAAGTCTCCAAATTTCTTTCTTTGGTTCTGACTTTCCTTAAGAACCGCTGTGTTGCCACAAGGAGGTTTTGGCAAAGCACTTATTTTGGGAAGGGGGGAGGAGAAGAAAAGCAGGGGGAGGAACCTAAAAATCTCCACCTTTTGGCTGTCTCAAGTACTTGTCTCCCTGGAAGCTCAATATGATGCAATTAATGAACAGCAATCCTCCACTTTCAGTGCTTCCTTCCCTTTCTTGAGACAGATGTGCTGACAGCATGGCACCTTCTTTAAAGGAACTCAGTTTTATGGAAGCTGATCTCTCAGCAAGGCATGAGTGGCTACAAGCTTTTGGCTGCCCCATGTATTTTTCAAGCATAATCACAGTTCGACACCAAATATCCAGACAAAAATCAGAGATGAAAACCATTTCTATGCAGGGTCTGGGAAACGCCTCCTCTTATCCAGATCCCTTTCAAATGTCCATGCATGCTAAAATTTCCTTTGCTTGTCTTGGGAAGTGCTCTTATAGTCAAATATACCTCACTTGCAAGCTATCTTTTTTCTCACATGCTGCACTCATTTTACTCTGCTTAGCTTCCATCCTGTTCCTCCTAGATGTATCTTTATATGCAATCTCAAATTAGTTCTCTCCCTCCCCTCACTTACATCCAAGCCCAAGAAACAAACCAACTCAAAACTCAGCCTATCTGGGTGCCTGAAGTTAGACACCTAAATAAGTTACCTGTTAATCAGTGGTGCTAAATACCTACAATTTCTACCAAAGTCAAGAACTTTTGAAAACTAGGATGATTCAGCTTTCACAACCTCCATTTCCCACCTGCCCCCCGACACGGAGAGGTATGCATGTTCTCAGCTTTACTCACCAAACTAATTTTATTAGGCTCAATCACACTGAATGAAGCAATTGCAGAAATGAAATTACTGAACTGGATTCACATGCTTAAATTTAGACACAGAAGTTTGATACATTATTTGGTTTAAACATTAAAGAAAAAGAAAAGAAGAAGACAGAAGAAAACAGCTAGATAGACACACAGAATCCC
Source organism: Falco naumanni (assembly GCF_017639655.2). Taxonomy (NCBI): domain Eukaryota; kingdom Metazoa; phylum Chordata; class Aves; order Falconiformes; family Falconidae; genus Falco; species Falco naumanni. The sequence goes on along the minus strand of NC_054059.1, from coordinate 39,192,989 downwards.
AGTCTTTCTTCCAAGAGGAAGCACAGCTCCAGGAAGCCTTACGGATACCAACCAGCTGCCATGAGGCAGCGGTATGACTTAACTGCCTTCTCCAGGCTTCATGCTTCACAGTGCCTTGCAAAAGTCATCTGAAGGATTCCAAAGACTTCAGGAAACCTTCATTTTCCTAATATTGCCAATGTTCTGACTCAGAGAAAGATCAGCGGAAAATAGTGCTCCCCAGTATATTTGAAGCATTTGTGGACATAATTTTTTGTCTGTCCCCATACAAATTTGGATTAAGCTTCAATCACAATTCAAAATGAGATCCACATTTTAAAAATATTGTTTAAAAAAATCTGTGTTTTTCAAAAAATGTCTATAAATTGTCTCAGAGCTAACAAAAGAATATGAATGTCTACACAATACAAACTATTTATAAAGGATATGCCTTTTCTTGAAATAGTATTGAAATATGAAAGCTGAAGTTTCAACAGCTTTAGCCCAACTAATGCATTGTTTGAACAGAAATCCTGAACAGTAACAGTAAGAGGTAGGAAGGTGTTTTATATGGACATATTTGAGATGCCTCAATTGAGAAACTTTGACACTTAAATTTTAAGTATAACCAATTATTTTTATTTCAATGTTTTGTTACTAGGTTTCCAAGCAGAAATCCTGAAGTAGATGCAAAGGCACTATCTTCCCTTCCACTTGTAGCTGAAGAGCTTTGTGCATAACACCGGAGGGGAGCTCCTGCTGCTGAAAGTCCTGGTGAGAATCTACTTCAAGAAGACAAACCAATGGAAACCTCAGGAAGGGAAAGGCAATTGCCCATTTCATACCTGTTTTGAAATTACTTTCTACATTCTACATAAATTAACAGCTTTAGAAGACTTTGTAAGAAAAGGAGATTCTTTTTACAGGTTGCAGGAAGCTGAATCCTCATGGAGAAGTGGCTAAACACCTTGCATGAAAGGGCAGTCAACAGAAATATGTTCTGGAAAAGGATACTGACTTAGTAATACACTTTAAAATACACCAATCACACTTAACATTTCTCCTGCCTTTTCCCATCAACTGGTCATAAAAAGAGAAGAAAAAAAAAAAAAGTTAATTCTATTTTGGGAATGCTTTCACCCTAAAGGAACGTGAGAGTAGATGGCTTAAGAGTCTTTACCTCAAGAACAGCTACTGTCATTTACAAGTATTTCTCCTCCAAAGGTGTCCAGATTAAAGACTATAAACATCTTTGCTATACATTTTAAATAATAAACTCAAAATATTTTTATTTTGATTATCTGTAAGCTGTCTTTATCTAAGACTGAACTTCAGGTTTATATCACTAACACTTGCAGTGGACTTCCAGTTAAAACTTGGAGACTGAGTCAATTCCCATCTCCATTCACCAGCAGCCAGCCAGCTCGATCAGATAGACTGTGGTACAGTAGAACAAAACGGGGTATTTCCCTTCTCATTGTTCCCCTGCCCGGCTTTATGCACACACTCTGTTAGTCTAGGAAAAGAAGCACGTGAATATTAAGGTCTATTCCTCTGCTTAGACTTCATTTTCAATGAAGAAAGATTATGTATTCTGAACCTCAGCCAAGCAAACCAAGCAAGATCTTAAGACACAATACTTTGTGATTTTCAGATTTTAATTACAGACTTCCCATGATTTTTCACCTGACCACAAATCCATGAAAAAAATGTGGAGTTTGTTTTTTTTTTTTTTTAACTCAAGTTAGCTTTTAGGTAAATCTTTCTCCTCTCTGAAAATTCACTGTGACTAATTACTACAGTACTCATCATTTTGAAGTCATTTCCACAGGAGCATAACCAAAATGTATGTGACAAATACAGATACATTGATGCACCATGTCCTGGTGTGCACTGCTGCATTCCACTTCTTACTTTCCAGCTTTGACTTCTAATCATTGGCTTGTATTGTAGCAAATTTTCATACATTTCAGAACAATGAAATAATCTGTGAGAGAGTTTTAAATATCTTACCTTATTTTTTGCCTGTTGATTTCTGTGAGCTGCTTTTTTTTTTTTTTTATCTTGTCAGTAACACCTTCAACCAACTTCAACTTGGATTAGCAAGGTTCGATGCCTGGCAGGCTTCCTGAGGATGAGGATGATGATATGTAGAAACCAAATATACGCTTGCACAAGTTCAGAAATTAGTCTTACATTTGTGAGGAGAGTAGAGGTTTGGATTCAATAACATTATTAATTAAATGTAACAACTGCTACCCTCATAGCAGTTCACAACCAGGTTTAGAAATACATCTGCACAAAATTAAATCATATATAGCCAGCTAAGTATTGTGTGTATATATAAAGAAATGTATAAACATTACATATATATATAATGATATCACATTTAGTGAGCTATAACTCAATTAACACAATTACTCTAGTTTACGCTAGTTGCAGTACAGCAAATTAACCTGTCTTTTGCAAGTAGACTGGAATTAACCATTTACTCAGATTTTTTCCAGTCTTTAAGCAAGGAAGCACATAGCAGTATCTTATTATGTTATCAATCAACGTGTTCAACACCTAAATAGTGTAACACGCTATCATGAGTAGGTGACACTACAAGTCCTTTCAGGGGAAGATTCTCAACCTGTGGACTGTTATACTTGCCTCTTCAGGACAGATCCATCAAAAAGGAAAAAAGGTGGGTATTCCCCAGAAGTTTAGCTAATAGAGTGTACTGTTGCCCTTTGTTTTTTAATTTATTTTTTTTTTTAAACTTCAGCAACAGGCATTAGCGAAGTCTATCAAGCAGTTGTCTCCAAAAGCTCTCTATGAAACAGCTGCATCTAAGTTGCATCTAGTAACGAGGTAAATTGCATCTATATACACACAGATGTTCAGAGGTAGTGGGACTGTAAGTGAACTGTTTGCTGGATGACTGGGGAAAGGATCCTTTCTGGTCAGCAGCACTGTGTTAGGCAATTAATGTACAAAAAGATCTCACACAATTTCCAGTTATTTAAGCATCTCAGAGGAAGGATGCTAAGATTCAAATATCCAATGTTTGATGCAGTGGTAATGACATAGCAGGGATTGATTTGGGAGAGAGAGTAGATGCAACCTATGAGAGTCAGTGCAGACTTTGGTTTCTGGATGTCAGGGTCGACATATATCTCCCAAATGGATTCAGGATGGCTGAGTAACTGGTGATCACCAGGATTTGTGTAATAGTGCATGGGCAGGGGAATCAGGTGAAGATCTGCTTATCTAGTCAGGTTTCTTCGCAGTGCAAGGTCTCCTTCTGTTACACTGCTGTACTGTAAATTGCCAAGGAATTGCTGGCAAGGATGACAGTGTTTTGTCACAGTTGTGATTGAAGGACTGAATCCTTAGGGCCCCTTTAAATTGCTTCTCCTGTTGTCCTAATTCAAGTAGAACTTCATTGTTTTCAGTGCATGGGAGGAGGATTCAGGTGAAAAAAATAGCAAATTTCTCTTCTGTCCCAGAGAGGTATCCAAACAAACAGCAGAAGCGAACTTCTAGAGAAATTATTTTACTGCCTATTAGTGTCTGACAGTTTTCATAGGTTCATCGGGACACAAGAGAATTCCCCTATAAAGTAATTTGTGCGCTGCACTGCAGAGCAACACTTGACTCTTTTGATCTTTGATATTAGGGATAATGAATTTGTAGGCACCCTCAGCTTCCTCAGCATTGCCATGCAACCTAAGCTGACTACTGGACTGGTCTGACCACTGCTTGTTCCATTCAGTCAGTGGTAAGTAACACGTTATGATTATTTCAAACATAGACGGGAAGCAGGCAGGATTGTTAAAACTGTTAGAAGAACCTGATTAGTAAGCAAAGGTGCTTCATTTGCAATTGTACCTTTCTCAAATAAGGTCAACAGATAAGACAGATATGTCAGTTTACAAACATTTTTTCTTGGTTGCTTAAACTTGGCTTAGCAGTTATTCTAGCAATCATAATATGGTGGTGATGAAAGTTGCTTTTTATGGTTTTAATGAAAAAATTGGGATATGTCCTTCCAAAGCTGGGAAAATTACAGCTGTGCTTGCTCTCCCTCTCTAAAGAGACTGTACTTCTCTTACCCAAACCACCACCACACTAGCAGGTTAACACTATGCACCTGAGACCTTCCTATACTCTAGCACAGAAAGCTAGTTCCTTGCTAAATGTTCTTACACAGATTTGAAAATACACTCATTTCTATGTGCAAAAGCTTTCCAAAAATCTTCTGAGGCAACTTCAGCCCAAATTGACTGTTTAGCTTAATTTCTCTTCACTTTCCTTCACAGGTCTAAATGTGCTTCCAAAAATGTTAAACATGTTATGAAGGAAAATCCCTAATTCCGTACAAATGACTTAAAACAGCGATCTGTCATAACTGCATGCAAGTTTCATGCCATCTTTCTTGGTACTTGTATATCTCATTCTGAAGGAAAACTTGAATTTTCTGAATGAAAATTTTCTGACACATATGACATTTCCTTCTTTTCTCTGCTGTCTTCTTGTCTGCTGTCAATTGGATCTCAAATGTTCCAGGTTTCCCCCCTGATAAAAGTAAATAATTAAGACAACAAGCTGGGCTCCTTCTGCACATCTCCAGAGCTGTGGGAACAAAGAGAGAGAAGTGCTGGGAGGGAGGACAGAAAACCAGTGGGAGCAGGCAGGAGATGGGTAGGGAGGTGGGGGAAGGGGCCATGGGGCAGTGGGGAGAATGGGAGCAGAAAGAAGCCAGATCTGGTAAACTGAGGAGAAGCCCAGTAGGAGAAACTTCTTTGGAGGACAGAACAAAGGGGAAGAAGAGAAGAGATGGTAGAAGCAGCATAGTTGTTGAGTTAAAAGAAATTTGTTATTCCTACCCACTCTCAGTCTGCACCAACCAAGGGACAAACGTAAACACACAGAGGGAACTGATTAGCATGTGCAAACAAACACGCTTCTTTTGCTCTGGCTGTGACAATTAACTATCTCTTTCTTTTTGCCCCTCCCCCCTTCTTTTGGCACTTAATTCACTTTGGACAAAAACAATTAAATATGAAAATGTAATATGGCAAGGCTACAGATACTGACTTCACTCATCTTGACACATTGATCTAAATGTATATATTTGTAGCAGCTCAGAAGTACTAGTTTCTCTTGGACAGGGATGATGGCTGCAAAGAAAAGTAACCTGACCCACAGTTTCATCTAAAACTTAAATTTGTGATGCATCCTGCTTCACTTCTGGGGTATGAGAGATTTAGCAGGAAAAGGCTGGCATCAATGTCAAAGCTTTTGTACTGTTTGTATACGTAACTGCTTTGTTTTAGGTTAAGAACTCCTGGTGGAAACCATTTCTTTGTGGAAAGCAGAAATGCCAAATCTTCATGGGGAGTTATCATATATCTTCAGTTATCAAGCAGACCACCTAAAGTATCAAAAATAGAGCAAGACTTATCTTTTCTAAGTTAACTAATATCAATTCTTTAGCATAGGACTGAATGTTTTCCTCCTAGCAATTATTACAGCAGAGTAGTCAGCATTTCAATGTAATCTGCACTACAATGCCCTATGTTAATGCAGACAGATACTTCAAAACCAGAACAACATGTTAATGGTCCCTCCCATATAACTCTTGGGCCTAACAATTAGTAGCCACTTTTATTAGCAGTTAAGTGCAGAAATATACCATTGAAAATCTTACAACCTTTGTTCTGGATTTTAGGTGACTTCAACAAAATGTGTCTTTACTAATGCCTTTTGTAAGCTTGCACGTCTGTTGTAAATAGCATTTTTATCCCCTGGCTTGTTGCCTGGAGTATAAGGCAAAGAAACAGGACACCTTGTTTTACTAAAACTGTTGGTTCCTTTTTAAAATTTATTTTAAGATAAGAGTAAAGGCAGACAAACTTTCTTTACTGGTCCTGGATGATTTCCCCCCCACACACACAGTTCTTCATCTGCTCTACTTGGAACTCTGAGAGTGATAGTGGGAAATGAAGCTGGCTGTTTTGGCATGAATGGGGTTAAGCTCTGAATTTTCAGTTCTAAAACTGGATTAAACATCAATTTATTTGTCAACCCTGAAAAAATGGCTCAAAAGAGAGCACGATCAACTTCAGGAAGATTCTTCCTGTGAATGTGAATTGCTTATCAGAATAGCCCTGCTCTTGCAAAGCAGGCTGGCCATTCCCATTTTTGTTGTTTTGTAAAGTGTCATCACTGGCTTCACATTTCACACATTTATCATTTCAGTTGCTTCTGGTTTAAGACTTGTTGGTCATGTTCTGTGCAAGATATACAAAACCAGTGGCCATTTCTGGAAGAAAGAAATGATCTTGCTCTCTAGATGCCTTTTCCCGCAATGAAGCTACACTGCCTTCACATATGCACCCCTGGCCCTGCTAGTAACTGCGGTGTTCAAGCCTCAAACCCAATCTCTTCTGTATGGTTGCAGTGGGATAAATACCCTCCAAAGGCTTGCTTACTTAGCAGTGGCCACTGAAATATGGCCTTGTAATACCTGCTCTAGGGCTTTTCTTGCAACAGCTGGGCTGGGGGCAGGAGGAGTTGCTGGCACTTCGACTCCATCTATGTTTGAACGAACTGACAGTTGGCCAGTCAGTTCTCAGGGACAAGGAAGGCAGCTTACGTACCAGGCTAAATTTGAAATTTGCCTTGCAATTTCCAGCTGTGATAGGAAAACCTATTTGGCTGTCCATTTCATGTTCTAAAGAGTGAGGGAACCAATCTTTACATATAAAAAAATGTGGGGGTTTATCTACATGCAGCTTCCTGGGATTTACATATTTCTTTCTCCATCATAAATAGTTTTTTGTTTTGTTGAAACCCCTAGCTCTCAGTGAATATTTCTAGTTTTAAATAGTGATCTATCTATGAGAGGATTTTTCTTTTCCATTGGCCTGTTTTCATTTGTTTGAAGTGTTCTTATCTCTCCCATGGCAAGAGTTGTGTTCTCTGAGTGTCTTGCCAGCAGTGTCTTGTCTCTGCTGTGTGAATCTACAGTCTGTTTACTTCTGTAAGCAGTTACTGAAACAACGTAAGACAGACCACTCATATGTAAGGTGTGAAGTCTTTCATAAAATTAAACTGAAAACCATTTTCTTCAACAAACCAATAATATGAACAGACTTCTGAATATGCTTATTATATTGTTTCCTGGGAAGCTTAGTTCATTGATTCATATTCAGTTTTGTAGCTTGTACATACTGCTACATGGAAGTCTTACACTAGAAAATATTTTCTTCCAACTTAATTGTAGTACAATTTTTTTAAAAAAAATCACTGGTATTGTGATTTTCAGTACTGTAGCTGTCTTAGCTCAAAGGAGAAATTAGTGTTTCATGACACCAGTTTAAGCTTTCAGCTGCAGTTAGACGAAGCATTCTGAAAGATTAATTTGCAGATTTGTTAGAGAAAAGGAAGATAAAAGAGCAGCAAAAATTCTTATCTTCATGCAGGGCCAGGATGATGGTTAACATCAAGACTTCCAAGTATTTATGTATAGTCTATACCTGATGTAGCTTTTCCAGAAATTATAAAAAGGCAATTTCTAGTTTCTACGTTTTAGTCATTCTTTTCCAGTTTAGAAGATTTCTTTTCCAATGTTTAAGTCTTGATTTAGGTTCATAAAGTTAAACAAACAAAAGTTCACCATTATATTGAAGAATGAAGCCATGTACATTAATACTATCAGTCCTGAACAAGAGAGTTATCCTCGTTACAGTTATATTCAATTCTTAAAAATGTTTTAGCACTTTGCAACTTACTTAAGGAAGGAGAAAACTGCAGTATTCGCAAAGTAAGTGTTTTCATAGAACATGTATAATTTGAACTGGAAAAAACATACCTGGTTTTAAGTCAAATCTTCTTCCCAACACTGCTGTTTCTTAAACCAGTCTGAATGTTTGGAGCCAAGTACAACACCTGCCTGCCTTTAAGCCAGATTCTGCAGTAAGGATGGTGGCTTATTTACACTGGGGCTCCCTTGGCTGGACTGCGTATACTATATTTACATATGATGCAGGGAGGTCTCCCCTCTGGTAACGCTCTGGAGGTTTCACGAATGAGCATGGCACAGGAGGCTGGTTTGGTGTGGGAGTCTGGCAGACGTATTCTGTGCTTCACTTTTCATGTGAATTACAGTCCCCATGAGTCAGAAGGACATAATAGTAATAATAATACAGGTTAACAAGGTGACCCAGAGCACTTGGTGTCATTGCAACAAACCAAACAACACAGTCTGAGCCAAGAACAATCAGTGTTTTAGCTGAGGGAGTTGTTTCAGTTTTCAAGTCAAAATGCAGCTTTCCTATTGCCAGACTGAGTCTTGAGATTTCTTCTTGGGGTGGGGGGGAGGCGACACGATACCAAAAGATTTTACTTTTTTTGTTTAGGAAGGAGAAAATGTTTCAAAATTCATGCATTCTCATTTTTCATCTGATCTAATTCTAACCAGACTCCTAAAATCAGTACTTTTAAAGTTCTTAATACTATCTTTTTGGGAAAAGGCATTAACACCGGCGTGTGCATGCCCATACACAGACAGCAGAGTTGGAGTCTGTGTGTTGCTACTTTCAGACTTGAGTGTAAAGTCAAACCCAAATCTCCCTTCAATTGATCAAAAATTGGACAAAGCCTCCAAACTTGGTATGATAGACTTAGGAAACTGAACTTAGGAAAGTGATGATGTAGAATAACTGAGGATCAACTTAGCAGCACTGGATGCTACAGAGCCACCTCTTGAAGAGTCAGAGGCACAGGGTTTTCTTCTTGTGGGGCTAAAGCACTGGCACTGGATTTCTGATGCTCTGGACTGTGAAATACATCAAAAACTCCTCTGAAAAGGTTTACTAGAAACAATTAATTAAGTAGATCTGATTTAAATGTCTACAACATAGTGTTATGTTTGCAAAATAATTATATTAGATATAAATTATCTATGATAATAAATTAACTTCTGATCATTTATTTAGAACACTTCTGCTTTGGTAGTACAATATCAAACCTTCTCTGCCTCAACTGAAAATAAACTTAGTAAAATGTTACTCCAAAACACCTAAACAAATCTATCTAAAATGAGCTGTGAAAATTGTATTTGCATGCATTTTTGCATTCAAGGAAACTCAAAATCAGTTTCTTTTAAGGTTACCAAAGTTGGCACAAATCATTGGAAGGTAAATATGTGCCTTGCTCTGTTTGAAGAAATCCGGCTTCAAAATAACAAAGTTATAGACTTTTGAAAACATGCATCCTGGTTTGCACAGCAGGTTTTTCTTAACATCAGAAGCAAACACCAGGATGTGATGTTCTGAATATTCACTTTCAGTATATTTGAAAGCTCACACCTACTTGTATTTGAATGTGCGATTACTTTAAGAACTGCATTGTTCTGAATTACAGTTACAAAAGGGAAAAGGCGTTGGAGACCTTATTGTTCATTATAAACAGGATTCTCCTTTCAGTCAGAGAATGAAAGAATATAGGCATTTTACTTACAGGAACTACTATGATTCTTGTAGAAATAAACTTTAGATAGGGCTTCCTGCAAGAATGGCTCTGATCTAGGAAATATGCTGATTCAAATCATTATGTGGAGGAAATATACTCACATTTCTGTGACTCCATTATCTTCATATCTCAATTCATCAAAAACTTTGCATGCTTTGGAATATCTCTTGCAGTTCTGTCCCTGTTGCTTCTTTCTGGCCAAAACTGGAAGTTTGTTTTCCTCCATCTCTTTCCCAATGGGACCTGGTGATTTATGTTCTCTTGGAAACAAATAATTCACTTTGCGATAGGAAAAACACGAACTTGTTTTGAGTAATGAAAAGCAACTCTGCACACTCACAGTGGAATCCTGCACACAGCTGAAAGGCATTAAATATGGTAACTATCAATAACATGCTCAGAACTCAATGCACCTTTACCTCAAGCTTTGGATAACATCTGCTAGTTAGTAGAACTATTCGCCACCTTGAAGACTTGATAATAGCTTTAGACTGAATTTTGGAATGAGTAAGAAAGTCTGTTCCTGTCAGTCAGCATAGTGGGTGAGATTCATGGCTAACTCAATTTGAATTAGCAGCCCTGACTGATGAGTGACAGAGGGTGGATAGGTGGGACAGGCAGAAGGTTAGACATTTAAAGTTGGTGCTTCGAAATAGGCAAAGTAAATGCTGTCAAAATTAACTACTATTTTATGTGGGTTTGCTCTACCAGACTAACACTTACAGTTAATAGCTCTCCACACACTGCTTGTTAAGTACACAATATAAAGAATCACGCAAGAGAAGCCTGTGAAAGAACAGTGTTTAAAGGTTTTGTTTCTTAAGAGCCATACAATCCCGAGTGCAGAAAGAATGTCCCAGAACCTGAGAATACCATAACCCATTTATAGGTTTTGCTGGTTTTGATACTTTTCAGTAAAATATTAGCTAAATGAGGGAAATATTTATAGATTGATTTATCACTTAATTATATCTAATTAGTAGTAAATATCCAGCATTCCCTGTTATGGTGTACTATAAAAGTAAGTGCTTACTCCTGGGCTTACTACAGTTCTCTACTCATACATGCAAACTGGTGTTCTGTTAGGAACATAAGCCTTATTTTTAGTTTGTTATTTTTCAAAGGCAGGTAGCTCCACAGCTCATTTTCTGCTACCTAGGATCCTGTTATCATATGCTTGAAAGGCTTATCTGTAGATATTATATATCAGTAGATATTAAACCCTAGTTTTAAAGCCTAGATCTAAAAAAACCTACTCTGATATTTATTGCTGGGTTATACTTCAGAATAAAACATTTCTAACCTGTAAGGTAACAAAAATGTGAAATTTACATACAAGAACTCTTTTAACTGTTTAAAATGTATTACTTCATGCTTGCCGCAATTTCTTTTAATCTATCTTAATTAAAATTCATGCAGAACAGGGAGAGGTTTAATACAGAAGATGAAAACTCCTGTCACTCCAGTCTTCTGGGCAGATTTACCATTGACTCTATCAGAAGAGCAGTTTTTCAAAAAAACCTTTAAAATAAAGATTTCAGTTAGTTTTAGCTGTCATGGGAACAAGTAGTTACAAGTGCTCGAGGACATTCAGCCTCCAGCCCTTGTCTGTCCACAAACTACAACTTGGTATTACCAGATTTCTACTACCTCAGTCCTGAACTCATCCTTGTGCCAGTCATACCAAGCTGTGTAGTGGTTTCAAAGGTTTCCACGTGCAAACTCCCTGCCTCTGGTACCACCACTCATCTGCCTGCTGCAAGCTTTCACTACGAAGAAACTAATTTTAGTTTAGACCCACACACCCCACCTACAGCAATACTCTAGAAAGGAGCTTTAGTCCTTCCTTTGCCTTGCAAGCTCGTCATTAAAAAAGAACAAAGCAGAGAAGAAAGCTGCAGTCATTTGACTACTAACCAGATTGTGGACACTGTACACATTCTCAACAGCTGCAAACTGGTTGTTTTTCTCCAGCTTCCTGCTGCAAGTAGCACCAGATAGAGAAACACATTTGGAAGAAAGCAGTACAGTTCATCATTCTCTGAATATATAGCAGATATTATCATTACTGCCAAATTACCATTGCTTATGCAATACAGCATGCCTGGGATCTCACTGTGGAGCTACCCTGAAAAAACGCATCTCTGCATACCTCATCTATAATGGTTCTCCCTCAAATTACAATTACAAACAGTCTGTTGCTTTTCCGGAGGACTGAGAGACTTGTGTCATAAAAGCAAGCACTTCATCAGAGCTCAAGTATGGAAACAGGTTTTCTTGCACAGGGAAGAATACATGGATCAGCTGTAAATTTGAAATAACTTAGCTTCCTAAGATGGAGCCTCCCTGTGACTTTGTCCTTGAGAAAAACATTAACAAGCACGAGGGACCATCAAAACACTAAGGGTGCTCAACATCTTAAGGAGACACTATAACAGTCAAGAAAGCCATTTGTATTCCTAAGTGTTTCTGAGAAGCTTGAGCAAGATGTTTGCAAGGAGGTTCTTCAGCTTCCTAAACAAGATTGGGATTCCAGGAGGAAAGGACTTTTTAACAACAAATGCAAGTTGCCACTCCGATCCTCCAGCTCATATTCCCAAATCAAGATGAATTACGTTTCTATTTTATTGCTCTGGTAGTTGAAAAAGGACTTTGAAATGGGAATACAGCTATCTGGGCCATAAGGCAACAGGGACTTTCTTTAAGTGTTGATCTGTCTCTAAAGCCTTTTGGTCCAACATAAATGTATTCATTTGTACAACACAAAGCATAAAACACAGCAAATTTGTAACCTTGCTTTGCCTAAATTTGGTGTTATATGTGGAAAAATAAATCTGAAATTTAATCAGCTTTTCAGGTACCAACTAGCTGGTCTCTGTTTTGAGCACATGGTTAACATGGGAGCAGTAGTCATCTTATTTTAGTGATTTTTAATGTTTGTGGCATTTTTTTGCTCCACCATTTTAGTACTCATTGATTAAAAATTGTGAATAAAAACCTCACCATCATTTTTGCAAATGAGGAAATAAATTACTTGTAAACCAAATGGGAGTATAGTAACATCTTCTAAAATTCAACAGAAATCTGTTAAACAGTGAAGCTATTTGCTATCTTAGATAAAACTCAGAAGACCTGAAAAAGTCTTCATATATGATAAAACTAAATATCTTTTTATATAATGACATTAACTGACCTCCTAGATGATGCCATGTTAAGAAAGGCAAGATGATACATATGATGCAAGTAAAAAAGGCGCCTTTCACGTTGGAAATATTTCTTAGTCGTTTTAGAGGTTGTGTACTGTAAATAAAAAAAAAAAGTTAGAAACTGTGATTATTATAAACATTATTATAAACCGTGAGCTGACTTGAAGGAATTTTCATGTTTGGAACAACTCGGAAATAAACACTATTTTTATAATACTGTATAACACTTGGTATTTAACGACCTGAAATTTCCTATTCACTTAGTTCACTTGATAAAGCCTTCAATCAGACTCAGAATTACTATAATTAAAAAAAAAATGCAATGTAAAAACCTATGGGTAAATTACAGTTTTCTACCATGTAGGAATAGCTGTAGAAAGATTTAATATTCCTTATAAAACATAATTTTTATATTATATGAAAATATATACTGTTTAACTTCCCTTATTCTGCTGACTGGTCCCACAAGCAAACAGGGCTTGTCACTAACACTCTTTGTCTTTCATTATTTCACTGTGTGACTGTGTCATTTTTACACACAATGTTCAGCTTGTAATTTGCAATGAATAAATGAACTGTCATTAATGACTTTGAGTAGCAATTTTTAATTGCAGCAATCTTTAATTTTTAAATGTATATGCTGACAAATTCATTGAGTTCTTAATTTTGCTTTTCTGTATGAATTCAGCAGCTTTCCTGCCTCCTGAAGGAAGCAAATCTGGCAAAAATTCAACAAGGTATTTTATTTCTAATGAGGGTTATTTCATCTCTAAAATCCTAGAGTGACTTGAGGACTAAGTCACTCACTAAGTCTAGTGAGGCTTTGGAGCTGGGCTTCAGAAGCTTCAAGAACCATTCTTAATGCAGGATCCACTTTTAATATATATATTACTGGTGCGGGTGACTCATTATACACCACCTTCAGCATTCTGTCTTCAACTAGAGCGCGGCTAACGCAACTGGTAGGGCTGTGCAGAAACAAGAGCAGGGCCATACGCTTGGTGGGCTGCTCAGCTACACACTGGGAACAACTGATTACAGTACTGCGTAGGCTGGCGTTTCTGTCCCCTATGTAACACCAGGCAAGAATATACTGAATAAAACTCTTGAAATAGTAAATAAAATCAGACACAATAGTGTAGACTGATGTCATCTTTGGAAACAATGTGTGAAACCGATAGACTGGTATATATAAAATAATGTTTAAGAAGAACAGATGTGACATCCTATGGTCCTGACCCTCCAACATGCCTGCACCTATATGGAGTCCTTAGTATCCCAGTGACTCATTTATGCAGAACTCCTTGCAGAGCCTGGTAAAAATAAATCCCTGCTATGAAGAACAACAGACAGGGAAAGTGCAGCTTAACTTTCATCTGGAACTTCTGTCCCCAGGCCTTTTAAAGTTGTAGTTGGTAGCTGGCATGTCAAACTGCTTGTGGCACCTACAGACTTAAATACATACAGTGCTAGCTCTGTGACTAATTGTCAAACAGCTCATGTGCACCGTGTCTTTGGATGACTGGGATTTCAAGAGCAAATGTTCCCATATCTGCTTACTGGAATATTTGTCTCTTCACCTCTGAATCCAAATTAACATTTTTTTTTAAAGGGTCACCAAAATCCTCCCAGACTTCGCTAAATTATTTTGCTTTCTGCAGTGACAGAGCAGTCCACTGTTATTAGAAACTCCTCTGCCTTTTCACCACTTTGTCCTTCAAGCATCTGAAAAAACATCAAGGTGGGGAGGATCAGGGCTCCTGGGAAATATGGAGTTAACAGTAACCCAGGCTTGTTGCCGTGAATAGGAAATAGCGTACCCCTGCAGTCAATTTGCCTAATTGATTAGAAGCCTGATTGCATCCCTGAAGGGCGAGGTGCCCCGAGGGGATATGCATGCACCGAGGCCGGGAGCTTAGGGGCACTTTCACAGAACGGGAGTCTCCTGGGCTGCCGGAGCCTGGCCTGAGAAATCATTTCCCTCTGGCCGCTTCTGCATCAGTGCTCGCACCCACCTCCAGCATGGTCCCAAGCACAAAATCAGCCGGTAGGCTTCGAGAGGGAGGGCCAGCAAGGGAAACCGGAGTGCTACCTCCTCCAGGTTGCTGAGGGGCCCCGGTGGCACAGAAGCCAGCCAGCGTGAGGACACTCAGCCCCCTGCAGTGAGGCTCTCCAGCAGGAGAAATGATGTTTTGCCCGCGGCTCCCCCCCACCCCCCAAGCAGTGAGCGCTTTGCTGCTTTAGTCTTTCCTGCTCCTTCACTTCTCAGGAGAACCAGAAATGCCCAAATGACAGAAGTCCCAAGGCTTGGCGAGCTTCCCCAAGGGTCAGAGACAAGTGGAGCGGCTCCGTGGTTCCCTAATCGGCTCAGGGAAGCCGCCCTGTGAAGCCCAGAGGCAGGAAGCGGTTTATAGTACAGTAACTCAGCCTCTTGTCTGGGCTTTTTCAGCTTGGCTTCATTACTATTACCATGATAAAGACCAGCATTTTTTTTCTACTTCCCTTTTGCCCCTTCAAGTCTCTACTTGCTCTTGACTTTTCTGAATTTCACTTTGATACCTTGACACTTTGGTTGTTCTCCCAGACAGATACAATTACAAGAGTTCAAATAAACCTCTTTTTTTGTTTGTTTGTTTTTTTGTTGGGGCAGGGGTGAGGGAGTGAGGAGAAAGCATGGATAACAAAGATGCTGCGAAGATTTGCTGGGAGAACTCCCCTCCTCACAAGGGTCTTCAGGTCTCTGCAGTTTGGAGGCCCTGCAAAGCTGCAGCTGTGGGACATAATCCAACACTAAAGTTTAGCATAAAGCAGAAATAGCAAAAAGTGAGCCCGACAGCATAAACAGGGATTGCAGACTTCCAGCTGTGTTTCAGTGAGTAATACCGCACTGTCTTCCAATGAGACTTCACCATTCTTACCTCGAGAAAGAATACGAAAACAGTTCAACTTTTAAAAAGAAGAAAAAAACATGTGAAGGCTCGTTCAAATCATCACACTGTGAAACAGCGTGGAGGTGTACAGTCTGCTACAGCGTTCATTCAGTGCTGATGTGAAGGAAAATGCCTTTTATTTTTTCCCCCTAGTATCTCCACCACTCAACTAGAATTCCTGGACAGTCCCCAAACCCAACACAACCTGCTCTACTTAACTTGTGGGACTTTGTGGCCCCCATGTTGCAAGGGCTACAAGGTACCAAAAGAATAATAAATGTATTTCTGGGACCCCTTTTGATAGGTAAGCTCTCTGATCCAGACATCACAGAATTCAGCTCTACTTTCCTGAGAGTAGAAAATGAGTCACAACTTCAGTTATGGTTCACCTGGGAGAGGGAAACACAGCCATCATCCAGTCCCTAATGCAGCGTAAAAAGAATTATGGCAGGGGTGAGACTTCTCCTCTGGTGACATTCATAAACCACCTGGAACAAAGACACAGGGGAAAAGCGAGCCTAGCCTCAACAGAAGAATTTTTTCTGTTATCTCCAATTCAACATTTAGTTCTGTCACTAGACGTGCTACCACATTATTAGGAAGTGGGGCTCTATTTCTATCAGCAAGATCTCATTGCTTTTTTGTCCTATTACTTCCCAACTCCTTTCTTTCTAGGCCTGAGCCCTTGTACATCCATACACTTCACCACTGTGGCTCCTGATTTAGTATTGAGGACCACTATTGGAAGCACTAGACACAGCTTAACGCTTTTGACAAAATATATTGATATGCATCCTGTATTAATCTTAGAGTCCATAATACATCATGCGGTGACCTGGATGACAGAGTAACAGGTTGCATTTATTAAACCTGTGGATGACACCCAAGCGGGAAGAGACTACCAGGAAGCTGGGCTTAGAATACAAAGTGATTTTGACAAATTGGAAGTGTGATCTGAAGAAGCAGCAGGCTATCCAGCACAGACAAATGCGAGACAGCGCGCACAGGCAAAAATAATCCATTACAGGAAAACAGGCTGCAAAACAGCTGGTTAGAGAGTGAGCTCTACAGCAGTGAAAGCTGAGGGGCTACTGAGGATCGCAAGCTTAGCAAACCCAAACACTGCAAGAGGAACTATAAACATAAGTCCAGCCTGGAAACCACAAAATATAATAATTAAATTATATGCTCTGCTACAGCTTCAAGGGGAGTACTGCACTCAGTTTTCTGCACAAAGAGGAACAGGTTTAAAGTTGCAGGAAGAAGGTTGAGATTCCAGCCTGAGAAATACATTTTAATGGTAAGGGGAGGGGGGGCTTTTGGACAGGGTTTGACAGGGCAAGCAGGTCCCTGAGAAAAAGTTAGATAAATATCTGTCAGTGATGAGTGAGTATTATCTGAGGCTGTGCTGGGCAGGGAAGTGTATTAGATTATCTTTTCTTTAGAAGAAGAGAACCTTCCAGCTGTACTGTCCCAATAACCTAGTAAGCCTAAAAAATTTGCAGTTAATATAATTTTCCAAGATCCTCATCCCTTCAAAAACGTGCAGGTTTTGACAAGGCTATCATAAAAATAAAACAAGAAACTTATGAGCTAAGTTATTGATTCACCTATATTCTACCGTCCTCTACAAAAAGCTGTTGTGTGCATAATATTTTATTGTAATATGATATCGGGAAACAATTTTTGACTTATGCTTAACCAAGTAGAGTCCAACAACCCATAAACACTAGACAAACTTTTTTAAAGGCCACTTGTCTATAGAAATTGCTTCTGAAAACACCTTGAAGTCTGTCTATAGTACCTGATCTTCAAAAATAAAATCAACACTCCTATATTGGGAGATGTATCACCTGGAGGAGTCATCTTTCTGCATGCTCTCTTGTATGATTTCTGTTAATTCTTATGGCCAGAGTCAGAAAAACAAACACAAAGGAATGACAGGCAGATTTAATATGCTAGAGTATATACTAGAGTATTAAAAATAGATTATGTAAAAAGAAATAAAATAATAGTGTAAGCTAATTTACATAAATGCTTTACTTATGCTGTATTATATATTTCAACTACAGTTTATAAACATGAGTTAAAACATTCTTTTTAATTTTCTGTTTAAAATCATTGTATGAAAAAACTTCACAACAAAAGAATGACTCCAAAATATTTTTGAAATTATACAAACCAGCTGCGTATATAACACAACATGCAGTTTGGTGCCCCCTTTTGCCCTTGTTTGAAGTCTTTAAAACACACTGACACACTGAACCAGATGCAACTCCTGTATAAAGCTGAAACATTTCTACCTGAATTCAGCAGACTTCTACTAATAGCCAATGTTATTTTTTCTTTCCTTTTTTTTTTTTTTTCTTTCAAGCAGAGAACAGGCTTAGGCCTGTTGCAGTTACAAATTGCAGTGAGGTTTTACATCATTCATACTGCACCCTTGGACTTTCCTGTGAGGTCCCTTGCACTTTACAGCAGGACAGGAGATCGTTTTGTTGATTTCCACCCCCACTCCCACCCTCCACCCCCCCACTCTGAAGGTTTTTTTGTGCTTCAGATAACTTCCCAAATGAATTTTCCCAGGCTTGAGCAATACCCACTGAATGTAACCAGGATTTGCCTGCATTATCTTTTAATTGCCTCACGGAAATTCTCAGCCTGGTAGATAGCTCGTTCAGTTCTGAATTATTAGTATGTTATATTTATTACTAAAATTATAAGTTAGGGCATATTTTGCTTCTGCTTTCTTACAGGATCTGTGGCACTTAACAATAGTTTTGGTTTCCTTTTTTCCTTCCAATTGCAGTCTTCTATTTGGAGAATGCCTTTGCCGAATTTGCAGCAGGAGAAAAGGAAAATATTTCAAGTGTTTAGGTCTCTTAACACTTACCGTAAAGTATCACTATCATCGCATAGGCAAGAATATGCAAATAATTTGAATCCCCCCTATAAGAATTACTTGCTTTAATATCAACAACTATAAATCCTTCTGTGGGCACAAACAGATTTCCTTATCCTTAAAGCATGTTTAAGCGCAAGCCTTTTCAGTCATAAAAATATATCTTAGAAAAAACACATGTATCAGGATGTGCCCCTAATATAAACAATTAACATCAACATACTTACTCTTGATTTACAGTCTTACAAATTAAATGCATGTAGCTCCTACATGGATGACAACTACAGTCTGTATTTTCTCCTTGAACACACTTAAACGTGCATAGAATACAAAGAACATACTAGTCCAAAATTAGCTTTTGGTCTCCTGAGGGCACAGGAAAGTTTGGCTCCTACAGTGGCTCCAATTCCTCTACAGAATCCCTCCAATTCTTCTTTCAGCTACAGTAAAGCAAATCAAAAGCAACCTCCTGGTGGTAGCGTGTATATTGACCAAAAGTTAACACTATATACATGCATTAAAAAATTTACCTGTGTACCCCAGAAGTGAGTCCCGATTGCTATGGGAATGGTAATCATGAATTTTCTGGCTAGAGTGTGATAAAAATCCTAACTTTCAACACTGCATTAATGTTATTTTTCACACTTGCAAGATACAGATTTTAGCTGTAGTTCAGGCATTCCCAAACAGAATAAGCTCTTTTCCCTGACTTTGTGCTTCGGATGTTAAACTTAACAAACGCCTCAACAACCAAAAAAACCAAACCAAACCAAAAAGTTAAAAAAAAATAATAGCCCCATACAGCTGAAACCCTTACAGTATTACCTTCAGCATTTCCAACAAACCCCCACCAGTTCCCATTCAAACTGGTGGCTCAATGTACCTGAGACAGCTAATTAAAAAAGGAAGTGGTCAAAGTCATGCTTTTTTTGTAAACTTCAAAGGTGATCCCCCTCCTTCCTCCTCTTTACATTTTACTGTCTGGCTTTCTGCCCATCCTGCAGCTGTTAGCTGAGCCTGTGTTTCATGGCGTCAAACCTGCCTCCTCACGGTCCATAAAGTTACAGCAGGGATCGTGATACGCAGGTGTGGAAAAGCCAGAAGTGCAAGATGGGCCCGTTAATGATTTTTCTGGCACCCCATGCTGAGCTGCTGAAAAAAGAGAGCAGCTTGCAGAAGGCAAGGGACTCTTTGTTTGCAAAGGTATTTGAGATTGTATTACTTCTCCCACAGCAAAGGTGTTGGGTTTTCACTTTAAGGGCTGTTTACAGAAATGATTCACCTTTTATACAGCTTTTAAAAAATGCTTTGAGGCTTTAATTGGACACAGGATTTGCATCACACCAGTATGAAAACTCTTACTTTTCATTTAACCTCCCATTAAATCACTCAGTGATCTTACCCAGTGATAAGCAGGCAGCTCTCATTATGTGGCCTTAACAGAGGAAAACAAAAATCAAATCATTAGGGGTTCATTTATGTCATAAACTTTAATCTGGGATTTTCCGCACCCATTTACATTTGGGCAATGAGGGCAGAGGAGACCAACTGCTGGAAAAAAAACCCAAAACATAAAAAGCACAGTAATTTGCTGCTCTTCTTGAAATAACTGGACAACATAATAATTAATATCTAAAACTCTTACCTTGTAAAAATCACTTGAAAGTCTGCTTTATTTTAAACATTACTCAAGCTGTGGTCTGAACTGTGCCCGAAGAACAACTTTAAGCAATTCAAACTCAAAATTTTTAGAAATAAGTGTTTGAAACTAATAGCCTACAGGAACAATTTTCCAGAACACACAAGTGACACATGATATTCTCTGCCACTCAGAATCAATGGGACTGAAGTTTGCAGATCATTCAAACACCAAGGCATGGCCTAGACTTCACAAAATATTTAGTGCCCAGCTTTAACTACTGTCCTTATGTCCCATTAGGAGAGAGAGCCTGAACAGCTGCATCTGGGCTTTAAACTCCATCCTCGAGCCCCTTGCTAGGTGTTGGACACTAGCACTTCTGCAACCTCTAGGTCTTACATCCCCTAACACCCCAATCTTTAGGCATCTATATTTTAACCTTGGCCTTCTGCATCAGTATTTGAAAGCTGGGCAGTATCTTGATGCTAACAAAGCCTAAGCAGATAAGCAGCTAGTGAGGAACACATTGTGAGGCGATGGGAGGTTTAAGAGCAGCTACTGATGCAGAAAAGTGCTGGCTGCAGCGTCATCTCTGCTGTTCGTCCACACATCATTTGCATATATCAAAAGTTTTTACTAAAGTAAAGTAAAGTAGGGATTAGTCTACACATAAATCTGTAAGAAATTTACAATTTCTATTGCTACAGCTCCTAAAGATACAGAGTTGCTGGGCACTGCCCAAAGCTCAAAGATGCAAGTTCAGTTCTGGAACTGCGTATCCATCTATACCTGGGGCATGATGGGTATGCCCCCTCTGGCAAGCAGTCGTAGATGAATTTCAGGCTTCTGGCCTGCTTACATATTTTTTTTCCTAATACCTTATTTCCCTGAACAGCCATTTCTGATGCAGCAATTCCTAGAAACTTAAACTGAGGGAGCAATCACAAACCTGAAGAAGTGCCAACCATAAATGAGCTGGAACCAGGAGCGTTATGCTTCTGCTACCACTTCAGCATTTGGCTGTGTTATAGAGTGGCACCTGAACTTGCGAGATAGCAGGACATCTCTTTAAGAAAGGCCAGTGGGAACCAGAATGGACCTTGTCTGCAATAGCAAAGAATGCAGTGTGGTTTTCCCTGTGCCTGCAGTTACAACTTGCTCAGGACTGGCACACCATGCCTTTGCTGACAAACGGATCAGGTGGTCTTTCTAAGGACATTAGGGAATGATGTATGTGTGCTTCATGCCACTCCTAAGTCCAGTTCTGACAACAGAATTTCAAGGGAACTTGGTACATGTAAGACACTGTCTCTTCTAGTAACTGCTGTGGAAACTGTGCTGCTACCTTCAGCACCAAAATATAACACAAACTGCTTATCTCAGGACTCCACAAAGACGATCTATATCCCCCAAAAAGCAACCAAAGCTCAAAAACCTAACTCAGGAACAGAACTGTCAGAGTATCCATATTCAGCAGGGAAACAGAGCAAGATACAGAGAAGGTATCAACATTCCATATTTTTGCTAGAAACTTATTTCCTAGCTGTAAGAAGGACGGGTAAGGCGAGCTCATGAATAATTGCTCTTGCTGGTTCCCTTGACTGCCAGACTAATCTTTAGCTACCCGTTCTGCAGCGGACTGTAACAACCTCCCCATCTGTGTCAGCAGCTTTTAACAGCAAAGCACAAGAAACAGTATCTTCTTTTAAACTCAACAAATCTCAATAGCCTTTATGCTGCATCCACAAGCCGCTTAAATTACATGAACTGGCTTTTCTCGTTATGTTTGTCATGCCTCAGATGTCTTCCCAACCATATGTTACATAGCTCATGAAAACTACCTTGGCATCAGCTTTTCAAGAAGGATGATCTGACCTTGCGGTTCTGGAGGGCGATGAGCCATTCCTCTGTGCTCTCACAAGAAAATAAATTTGTGAAAAAGCATGTTAGAAACTGAAAAGCTGAGGGACACTGGGCATGGTGTGTGTGTTTGTTGCAGAATGCTATGGTAAATTATCTGTTCTGCCATGGGACTCTTCAACAGCCACGTGTATGCTAGACAGCCTTTTTGCACCACAGCTCCTTTTTCTGGTGGTGGTGGCAGCACAACCCTCATCTCACAATGAGAGGTTGCAATGAAACAAGAAAGCAAGCAGTGTAAAGGTTGTGAAGCGCTGAAATATAAAAATAATTGAGACAATGGATTTATCTCAGGCTGATTTTTAGGTTCTGCCTTTCTCTAGACTTCTGCAAGATTCTTTGTGCTGGGATTCCCAACCTTCTTTTTTGTAGATACTGCCAGCAAGCGCCACATACAGCACCCTGAATTTGCTGCATTATAAGTCCCCTTTGAAATGCCTCATATCGCTGTTTGGTAAAGCCAGCTATAAGCCTCAAAGAGTAAGCATGTCACCTCCAGGCATGCTCATGTGTTCATCACGGGCAATTAAGGACTCTGTCTGGGTTCATCTGCTGAGCATCCTACTGGGACTGTGCTATGGGGTTTTCTCTGGGGCAGTGGCAACTGCAGCTCCCAGCCACATGATACACTGAGATGACTTGCATGCCACAAGTGACACATACCACAGCAGGGCATCTCCTTCTTTACTAAATCCTATAGGCTACTTAAAACACAGAATGGTTATCAACATTGCACACTGGAAAAATAGTTTTTGCAGATCACTGTTGCCATCTTTGCTCTCCTATCAGTGTAGTCATGGGATATATTTTAATTTACATAAGTACCTTTATGATACCAAACTCTCATTTCTACCAGCTTATTTGTCCAGCATTTAATGCTATGTTATTAGGACATGCTCCTTCTTAGTTTGAAATCAAAGGCTTAAACCCTAAGGCTGAATGAGGCACAGCACAATGCGGTGCAAGGTTAAATCTCCTATTTGAACCTGGATGGAGCACCAGGCTAGCAAGGCTATCCTTGCTTTTTTATAACCCTGCTAGCTTACTCAGAGAATAAGAAGTTTCTAGTACACCTTGATTTTCCCAGACTTGTTCGCAAGCTTTTTCTATTAAAAATATTTGGAATTTGCAGTTTTTCTTGAATTCTGATTAGCCAGCTTAGAGCAACTGAAAAAACTATAAACTATAGCCAAGTCTAAGTGCTTTTATTTTTAAAGTGAAATACTGTTTTCAACCTAACAATTTCAAAACTATCAAAATGCTGAAAGCATGTGAAGTTTAATCCAAATAAAACACATTGTGAAAACCAGAGGATATGAAACATATAAATATTTCCCACTTCTACATTTCTCCCTTTTTCAGTTCATTCTAATTGCAGAAATGCTAAAGAACATTAAAACTTGATAAATCCATGATAATACGACAAGGGCCAAACCTTGTCTGATCTGGCAACCAAGAGGAAGGTGGGAGGAATTCTGAGGGAACAGACGGAGTGAGAAGTGAAACTGCAAGACTGTGAGATGATGATCAAAGGGAACAAGGACTCCAAGGCACAGTGAGAAAAAGCGTTACCATCCTGGAGAGATGAATGAAGAAAATCTGTAAAAAAAAGAGTCTTTGTGCTGCAATTCCCCCATCGCTGTTTAGAAGAGTTGATTTTTAGCTGTTACATTAGCCCAATTCAGATAATTTCATTAGATTCCTTATCTCAAATCATGTCCCACGCTCTAGAGTGCATTTCAGTATGCACTGGGTGTAAATACACCACCAGATATGGCCACATTTCAGGGACTATCCACCCGACTGGATGTCCAAAGGCTTAACAAGCTGATGTTTGAAAAAAAATTTCATCTAAGAATCTTGAAAGTCAAATAGGACAGCACTGTGTTAGTAAGAAACAAATTAACCAGTTGAGTTTTTCTTTTTATTGCTGTTGCCAATAACAACAGTCTCCATACATCAAATAAAAAACTTTCAGACTCTGAAGACCATTGTGTTTCAAAGCAATAATTAATGCAGTTAATTTTTCTCTTAGGCAAAAATTGAACTTTTCTCTATTGCAATGGTAAGGGATTTTTTGAAGCATTTTCTACTGCAATTTGGAGCATAAAGATCCTTCAGGTCTCGTATAGACAAATATCACAGCAATGGGAAGGAAACTATATAAATTAAAAAAACAAACAAGCAAAAACACACCAAAAAAAAACCCAAAGCCCCAAACAAAGAACAGTCTGCTCCTTAATTCTGAAGTCCTGATACTGACCATTTTTTCAAGCTGGTACACTTCAGTGTTGACACATTACACTCACTCATATAATTTTATTCTGGTGCTGAATGGAGTAGAGGCAATTTCTGGGCACATACAATATTTCAGATGATAGAACAAGATCATGGTGGGGAAGACAGGAAGCGGTGGGTTTTAGTAAATAATTAGAATGTATTTTGGAATACTTCATCACTTCCAGCTAAAGCTGAAATTTAAAATGCTGTCTTAAGATTGTATTGTCTTTTCTGCTCCTGACTAAAGTTTGTCACCTGTTTCTAAGTAGCATCTATGGTTTGTGTATAGTAGTTTCTATATAGCAATAATTATTTTTAATGTTCAAGAAGGAATTGTACATCTGAAGCTGGCCAAGAGATCGACACACAGAAAAATATCTGAAGGGAAAGGAAGAACTTATACTGAGCTTCAAGATCCTCTCCAGTCAGGACAGTGAGGTGGACAGTTAGGATGACTGTCATCTGGGCACTCTGGATTTGCTCAGAGAACTTGTACAGTGCTTGGGCAGCACCATACAGGCAAGGAGTGGAGAAGAAAATAGCTGAGGAAATTAGAAAAGCAATGCAATATGAGATACTGCAATGGAGAAGAAAAGCTTTAAGGAACTTTGAAGGTAAGAAAAGATGGGGACCCAGTAAGAGATCCTCCCACATGGGAGTGGCACAACTCAAGCAGCAGGCCAAGAAATTATTTGACTTCTTATGCTCTAAAGAATGCAAGTATCTGTTCTGGAGAAGCGTGAGGGTGAGGGCTAAACATCACTGGATTATCAAAGTAGGACTAACTGTAGGCCTGAACAACGGGCCA
The DNA here is from genome assembly GCF_017639655.2 of Falco naumanni. Classification (NCBI taxonomy): domain Eukaryota; kingdom Metazoa; phylum Chordata; class Aves; order Falconiformes; family Falconidae; genus Falco; species Falco naumanni. The sequence continues at coordinate 39,167,800 of NC_054059.1, read as the reverse complement.
GTGCAGCAAAGAGATGACATTCAGCCAAAGTTCTCCCACTATCTACTAACTGGAAGTAAAAAAAACTAATTTAAAAATGTACTGTTTCATCCTGAAATCCCTTCCTATGTGCAAAGCGCAGGCAAGATCTTCACAACTCAAGTGATACACTAGCCTCATGTTGTGCAAGGCTGGACTACTACTCTTGCACCTTATGGACATACTAAAAGGTATGATTAAAGCAAAAAATATGCCTTGGTAAGATTTTATTATTATTATTATTATTTTTAAAAGACAAATCTGAGATGTACTAAAATCAGAATTAAAAAAAAGGATGGTTGTAACATAACTGCCTTTTCAACAGGTGGGAACTGACAAGTTACAAATATTTTCCTTTTTAGTTCAGATAACTTTTTACAGCAATGAAATCAGCTCTTAAGTGCTTTGAAGCCAAGCGTAACCAAACCACCCACTGACTTATGAGTAACTCTGCAGAAATGGCTACCAAGTGCAACTCTTGTAAAGCCACTGGAAAAAACTGCCGACAAATGTGGCCTTTATTTCATACACTCAGCTTAGTAATTATAGAGCAAAACTCAGCTGAAAGGACCCAGCAAAGGCTGGGATTTTCACACTTACCTTAGGAAATATTTGCTCAGTTTCTTTTTGGGGCTTCATGCGTTTATGATGACGAGGCGGATGTTGGCAGCATGCCGATCCCCACACTCTGGCTTGGTGCTGTGGGCAGAAGAAAGAAAGTCAGAAGGATATATTTTCTAAATGGGATATTCAACTCATAATGGTGTATTTGTGCCTTGATGTGCCATCCTAAAGTGCATCTTCACCTGGAAAAAAGTAACTGACATAACAAGCAGGCCTGTTTTAGAGATTATATTTTCCTTATTCAAGACAATATCTGAGTCTTTGAAAGAAAAAAAGACCTCTGGGCAGACCAGATTCTGTTTTTTCCATGCTGCACTCTTTTTATCCAACATATTGTCTTTCCATCGGGCTGTGTTCTGCTGTCATTTACCTTCAGTGGAAGTAGAGAGTAAATGGGCTAGCGTCAGTGAAACAGGTGCAGTCTTACATGGGCATAGCTGAAGTAGCCCTTATGCAGTCTTTCGTGGCCAAAATAAGTGGAAGTTACTGGCTGAAGGAGGTCCTGTCCCTTCCTTCTAGTATTTGTACAGCTACGTAGTAAGCCATATCAGGAAACCTGCTCAAAACCAACCCAAAGAAAAATCAGGGAGCAGAGTGAGATGATTTCCCTCTAGGTCAGCACCAAGATCTGACTCCCGACATGAGCGGTGTGAGTTCCAGCAGGAGCACAAGCAGAGAAGAGCTGGTAGTTATACCTTCACTTTACACAGCCCACATATCAATCCAAAATTATTGTTAAACTACAGTCCCAGCCTAGTTCACAATTAAGGTAGGAAAATCAGTAGGAAGAACAAAGAAACACTCAAAAATATGATTTGTTTTGTTTTGTTTTGTTTGAGCTCTGTGAACTGACTCACTTTGGTGTCAGACAAGCACTAGCAGGAGACCAAGGACAGGAAGGGGAGGGGAGCAGGACTTGGCAGTGATAGCTGTTATATTAGCTTAGCGGTAGCACCAACTCATGCAATTACAGCATCTGCAGTAAACTGATTGTTAACAACAGCAAAACCTCAAAACTCCTGAAACAATTTTATTTTTTTCCTTACCAGCTAGGAAATTACAGTGGTTCTTTCTGAGATCTTTCATAAGATGCAAGTAAGTATACATGAAGATGCAAGATCTGGCACAGACACCAAGAACTGAACCACTAGGGCTTGGAATCAGAGATTTAAAACCTTGTTCAGGTCACTTTACCCTTCTTTCAATACAAAAATGGGAGAGTGGAGAAGACTGTATTAATCTTTGTGCAAAGGCTGTTCTGATGAAACCTGAAACACAGTGATTTTATTCTGGGTGGTTATTACACTTCCATGAGATGTACAGTAGTGCGATTGCACAGGTTCACCATTTGTTCCCATAACTTCCATCTGCCTCAAATCACTGTTGATCGAGTGGCTGCTACGTGCAGCTCTCAGGAGGACCATACGAGCAGCACAGCACTCAAGTTTCAGAAATGCCTGGATCTGGCTCTGCTGGAAGCAGTGTAAGTGTAAGGTGTTTGCACATTTTCACTTCCAGGCATGAGCCAGAGGTGCAAAGGTTCATGACTGAGGCAGCAAAGGAAACCTCAGCTGTGAGGTAGGTTTGATTTGCATCAGTTGATGGCAAGTTTCATGCCAAAATTTGTATCAACACCTCAAACAATTTATAGACTCTTAGATAAAAGAGTTTATTACAATGATTTGCTGAATAAAAACATGATGAATGCAGTCAGCAGCTTTTCATTATTTAACAAGTTAGGTTGGCAATGATAACCATGTGAATGCAATACACTTTGATTTTGTAATGGATCTGATCTAAAATTTCCCTGTGAAATCGCACATTTGTGGCAGTGGGCAGCTTCAGAATAAGTATATCTAGACAGGTCAAGTTCAACTAGAAAAGATCCTGTGCAATGTGATCTAGATTTGAAGTTGGAGCAGGAGTCGGATGAGGAACCTCCAGAGGTCCCTTGTGACCCTATCCTTTCAATGCTTTTAAGTGCACATAGCAGTAGATTTGATCCAGTCGCTTTTAACAGAGGCACCCTGCTTCACTTGAGTACTTTACCAAGAGCCCATTACCAAGAGCACTTACAAACAGTAACAGCTGAGGTCGTTACTGAAACTGAATTGCTTTCTGGACTACCTGCTTTGGCCAAACACCAGTCACTGCCCTGTCTATGTGACAGCTGGGTGAAATACAATGGACCGGTAAAAAATCAGTTAGGCCCTCCTGGCCGTAAGATGTAATGAATAAAGACAGGATTTGATGCAGAGACGTCAGGGAGAAAACACCCTTTGAAGTTTGGTTAGTGTTCTTCAAATTACAAGATTATTAGTCTTAGCCTGGAGAAGAGTTTGTGTGCCTTAGAGACCATCTCCTTTTTCCAGCTGGTCTAATTAAAGAAACCTACAAACAATCTTGTCTGTGTCTTTCTGATCATACAGTACAACACAAGCTGCTACCAAGAGGGAAAGTAACTACAAACATCCCAGTTACACAGGCAGATTAGGCAGGAGGCCAGCTGAGCAAAGAGAAAATGCAGCAGACCAGCCTCCCAGACCCAGTGCCAGGGTTAGTTATATATTGTAGTTTGTAAACAACAAAGTCCTTGTAGTTCTTTTCCTGCAGAAACCCCAAGCAGCCTGCAAACAAAAGTTAAAGCAAGGAAGGGAAGTTATTTCCAGCAACCTCCACAAGTGTGTGCATCCCACAGTTCTTTGTTAGATGCACACTCGGCATTAACTCTGAGATATCCATTACTTTAACTGAGCACAGTCGTTCTGACAAAAGTTAAGGAAGTGTCAGTATCAGGGCAAAGATATTCATTATAACTTCCCTAGCTCTTGTTAATGTGTTAAACATAGGAGCTCTGCTTTGATTTCAGTCCTGTGAAAAAATAAAAAGCAAAATCTTGCCACAATGCAAAACTATTATGCTCTTAAAAAAAGAAAATTGCTCAGTGCTTCAAAAGCAAGTAACACTTGCATTTCCTGTATACAGGAATCAAGAGGAAAAAGAAGACATCCAAAGAGGGAAAGGATCAGACATTCTATCTAGCCTCCCGACAAAGAAGAGTATGAGTAAGAACTGATTTTTATGCTGCTTGCTGTATGGTCCTACAAGTCAATGCAGATCTCTACTTCTTGCTTCAGATCTGTTTCAGGAGAGATTTTGCACCCAGCAGGCAAAGTGTGCCAGCACTGGAGTGAGCAGTGTTATCGGGTGTTAGCTGCAGCACTCTGATACATCCTTGAGAACTAGCACATCATTAGGGATACTTTCACAGTGGAATGTGTGGGTCTTAGGTCCATATGTCAGACAAAACTGAGGATGCTTTTAAGGAGGAATTAAAAAAAAACACACCTTAACAACAAATAACTTTTAATAACTGCTCCTTTAAGTGCTCCTTTTGCATTCAATTTCAGCACTTCTACTGAAATTCTTAAAGAACAGTTTTGATAAAGGACTCTGTATGCTCTTCAGTTAACAAACAAACGAACAAAAAATAAACCAAAAAACCCCCAACAAAACCAAACAACACCCCCCCCCCCAAACCACCAAGCAACCAAAAAAAACCCACCACACAAAGATGTAGCTATTTGTTTGAAAAGTGCTCTGGAAGATAAATTCACAGGGAACATACTTTGCAGTGCAATACCAGGTATTATAGATGTAAAGTCTGATTCTCTCCTCTCTGCACCTTGGGCAGTCATTGCCACCTCCCTGAATTAGCAGTTTACACCTACTTGCACTGATATAAATGACAACACAAGAGCAAGGTGAAAGAAAACAGGTCTGCAAGTATAGCTTCAGCCAAACACCCCTGCAACCATTTCACTGCATATTGCTTTATATCTAACTCTCTGTATGTTACAATAATACCAATAAGCTATATGGAACTATGTACAACATGATGACACATTTTATACACTGGACTTGTAGGAGATTTGGCAATGACTCATATACACACAAACAGTAAAACAACCCTGTTCACATGTTATGTTCTAAGCACATTTTAAAACAAATTAGGATTCATTCTTTGGCACAGCTGAAGCAGGACCTGCTCCCCCAGCAGCCACCTTGACGAAGAAAACAGTGAGAACTCACACTGATGGACTTGGCAGCACAAGGCATCACGGTTCCTGGACAGCATTTCCAGTTCCCACAGGCAAGTACCTGTCCCAGTGATGCAGCTTCAAGAGCACACCACAGTTGACTACGAGGTTAAACATGAAACTCCCTGGCCACACCGGCACATGAACTCGGCCATTACTATTTGTAAACTACATGGCTGAATAACCCCAGATTTTCGAAGAACAAAGTCATACTGTGTTTGCTTTTTCACTGTGAGGTTGCCGAAAAGCATGAAGACCTATGGTGCTCACTGGCTTTCCTCACCTGTGCCGCTAAAAATGAACTGACATGGGTCTCCCATTCTCCCCACCAGTCACCCGTGCTGGGAGGTCTGAGACCACCAATATCATAACCGAGACTCCTCCACTTAGGGAAACATTTGTAGTTAACAACTCTAGACTATTTTTCCCCAATTATCGAGTTTCACTCCAGAGATAACTGGGAATACTGAATTTGAAATACATTCCCAAGGGCTGTTTTACAGAATATTCAGGATATCTCCCTGTAGTAGCCCTGTGTAAAGAAGCGTATTCCTTAATATCGCCAAATGTGTAAAAGGAAGCTCACTGTCAGAAGGGTCACATGTCTATTTACAATATACCAGCTACTTTGCACTGATTTCCACATGGATTGTTTCCCATCCATAATCCACCTGCCTCATAACCAGCAAGCTAATACAGCAGGGTCCCCTTGAGTACCTTTACCAAGAGCACATTAAGCTCTTAATGAAAAACAAAAATTAATTTCAAACCAAGGCCAAATCCATGCCCTGTCTCTGATACAGGGGAAAAAAACCCAACAAACCACCATTCCACTTCAGAACGAACTGCTTTAAATGTTCTAAATAAACACTGATTTTTTATTTTTAATCCCCAAATTCCATTCTTATAGAGCTATTCTTTCTGTGTCCTAGAAATTATGCATAATTACCCAATTTTTATCCCGTTTCTCAGGTATCTGCTGCTCCACATCTAACTTCAGTTGCTGCTAAGGTTAACAGTAACTTTAGAGTGAAGTGAATAACAACACATACAACTTCAAATAACAGAATTTCACCTTCATCTCAGCTTCTGTGTCTAGAGTTTAAACAGGAGCAGCTGGTGCTCAGGAGGCTCTGGTCTGGGAGTTACGGGTGCGAGTGGAAGGTAGCCTGGAAAGGGAAGAAAGTTTATTTATACAACTGATGACGATTTCTTGCCTATCAGTGGCTGCTTTTCTGGAATTTCTATACCAAAAAGTGAAACAGTATTTGGGGGGGGATGGCAAGGCTGGTCCTTAGAAAATGCAGTTCCTCAAAAGCTATTCCACATCAAGAGGGGCAGCCTCTCCTCCTGCCCCTGCACTGAGGGCCAAGACCGCATTGTCCACAGACTGTTGCCTCCTCCTAAGGCAGGTGCATTTCAGTGATGCCTGAGAGGAGGAAAAGCCAGGGCTTTTTTCAGGACAAGAGGCACTGGACACATGTAGAGTGATACTGCTCCGGGAAAAGAAGGCTCTCTGAAGCATGAAATAGAGAAGTTCAGGGATTTATTCTGTTGTGATTAGAAGCAGGTGTGGGAAAGAAGAGAGGGAAGCCATAGTTTTCAGCTACTAACATTCAAGTACACTACAGCAGCCCCTAGACAGTATACACAAAACCTCAGGTCCCAAGTCTTCCTTGGTATTTAAACTTCTGCCTCATCCCTCTGAAGCATAATACTCCTACTCGCAATCAGCGCCTCTTCCTTGACCCATCCTGGCTTCTTCCTTTTCCCCTCTGCTGTGCTGAACGCTGCATGCATCTCAGTTTTATCCCCTCCTCAGTCCTGTGACAGCCTGCACTATATTTCTCCATCCTGGCTCCCACCCTTCCTTGTCACTCTTTTTCTCCTTTAAAACTCACCTTGGATTTGGCCCCTAGGTAGGGCCATCCAACTTATTTTTAGCAGGCAAGCTCAAATACAGTAAGTATGATCTAGGCTGCAAGGAGCAAGCCATAGGCATTTCTGATGCCCCCCTGTTCTTACATTGCAGCCCAGCACTTACATGGATTTCTCATCATCCTCTAATGGCTCCTCGTTGTCCTCTGTCTCTTCTCCCCAGTCTACGAGAGCTCTTCAAAGCTCTATCCTGGTTCTCATCTTCTGTATCTTATCCTCAGGGAGCCTCCTCTCTTCACACTGATATGACTATCACCTTTAGGTAAATGGATCACAAATCTACATCTCAATACCCAACTGATCTCCTTCAGTTTAGCCCTTCACATTTAATAAGCTTCTGATCTGCTGCCCTGGAAGGATGACCATTTGCCCAATACTAAACTTTGCTGTTTTTACTGAACAGCTTGTATTTTTCCTTTTATGTTATTTCCTTTTCTCCATTGCTGTTAGCAACAACACCCTTCCCATATCTAAAACCTCAGTTCTGAATATGTCTACTTATCAATGCCAGAATAGTTCCTGTCTTTCAGGTCATCCTCCTCAATAAAACAAATCCAGACAACGTGCTTGTCCACATCTTGGTCATCCTGATCTACTACAAATCTTTTCCTCTTCAGTTTTTCTCTGCTCCTGTCTTTATGGAACTATGATGAACTGAATTATATATATGCATCACACTCCCAGGATCTTGTGCACTTACATGTGGTAAAATAATCAGTCCATAGCAGCTTTAACTACATTAAAAATAAAATGTAACAGCAATAACAAAAATAGTTGTTCTATATCCTCTGTGACTTCCCTTCCCTTACTGTTGAATTTCCAATTCCTGCTCATTATCCCTAAATTCTATGCCAAAAGATAGGTAAAAGGTCTCACTCGCTGGCTCCTCACAGCGACCATGCTGAACATGTCCTCAAAGTGACATTAAAAAAGGCAGCTTGAACTTGCATTGAAATCTCTCGTTCAGATTCGTGCCTGACTCACACTTCTGTTCCCAGATAACAGTTTTCACAAACCTTTTCAAAACCTTGAGATGAAACTAGCCAGTGTGTTCAAAAGTAGGGGCAGAAATAGGGACAGACAGACAGCAGAATTACAAGCAACCCTCATTTCCTTAGAATAAGAGAGTGAAGAAATTATTTGCTTTCAGTTTATTTTCAGTTAAAAAAATTCCAGTGAAAGAGGCAACAATTACTAAACTGTATCTTTATATTTCAGATCTAACTATCAAGAGGCACAAAAAGAAGGGGGGAATGAAACAAACGCTACTGATTCAGGATACTCTGTCATTTCAGAAAGCCAAAGCACACCTGTTTGTTCTCAGCATCTTCACAGCTTTCTTCACATGCCAAACTACAAACCATTTCTTAGGAGCCGCTGATGCTCTGCCAACAATAGTAAATCAAGCGTGCCGAGGGAAGCTTTCTAGCACAGAAGCTAAGCAGCACGAAGCAGCTGGTGCTCATGCCAGGAAACTCTCAGCCTTCAAGCCCACATGGCTGTGTGCAAGCTGCCCATGGGCAGCCCTTCCTGGAGCATCACAGCCACCACTCTCTGCAGCAGGACTGTCTGCCACATTCTGGTCTCCACAAACTTATAGCCTAATGTAGGTGTCTTTACCTGAACAAAGACATTACAGTTCTATGCTCAAGATTGATTCAGTTAAAACTCCATCTTTCAACAGTTAAATATATGCAGTTCTGCTTAGATATAAACAAAACAGTGTTCCAAGTATCAGGAACAGCCGAACATGGAATCTACTTTCTTGCTATTCAGCTAATCCTCATTCACTTTAAGAGTTTATTATGCATAGCAGCAACATCCAAGAAAAAAACCCAACCAACAAACACCTCCTTGCTTACATTTTAATTGTTTTAATACCTAAAATTTGGAACAAATTTGCAATAATTAATTTGTAAAATATTTTGCATACTGATAGGCAGTTGAACTAGATGATCACTGTAGGTCCCTTCCAGCTGAACTAATCTATACTATTTTGTCATCTAATGCTCAGGAGAAGTATTAAAAAGTTAAAACTAAATTCTGAAAAGAAATGACATGGTGCATTAAATACTCTGGATCTAGTACTCCTTTATTCTAGGGTTGCTCCCTGCAACAAGCTAATATAGAAACTCCTTTCTCAGAGTAACAAGAAGTTGGCCTTCTTGTAAACTAAAGTCAGAGCTGGAGAGCAAGAACTGCAGAGGAAAATTATTTTAAAGATTTATTTTTTTTTTAACTTCATGAGGCTGAGGATCTTCACTTAACCTATAGCTGAAGTACACAATGGAATTAAATGAAAAGTGAAAGAAGACTTGCCTGTCTTTTTATGATGGGAGCAGGGAACTTAAGTGCAGTGGCAGCAACATGTATAAAGGTCTGCGCTGTGAACATAAGCGCATAAACATACAAGCAAATCTTAATACAAGGGTTGAATATATCTCTCTAACACTGCTGGACAGGACCACAAAACCAGGAAACACTCTAAGCAATGTCTGTGTAAAACTCACATCAACCGCCTGTACCACTTACAAATCACAGATACATTTAAATCAGTGCCAGTTTGTGAACGAACACGGCCTTTGATTGAAATTGATTTGCATGTAATGGAGAAAACCAAAAGATTTCTGAGCCTGAATCTCCACAGACTTGCACCCAGGAGGCTACCTGTATACTTGCATTGCATAGGTGTACTGTTGTAGCTATAGAATTGCTTGGTATTATAACTACTTGCAGATCCTTGTGTGACTGGAAATATATTCCTAAAATGCAGAATACTAGGGGAAAGAAAGTGAGCATCCAGAAGCCAATCTGAATAGGTGCCATTTTCCCCTCTTGCTTTTCTTTCCCCATCCCACCCTTGGGAACACCATTAAAGCTGCCCCAAGCCAGGTAAGAAAAAACAAGCCAACTCGCTTCAACCAGCCCCTCTGAACTCCTGGCTAAAACTTTCTGTTTTCCACAGAGTATAATTCTTCTAAAAATACCTTGACTGCACTTCATTGTCTCTTCTTACTGTTCTGCCAATATAATAGCCTGAAACTTTTCAGGTTTTTCAAGCAATTTTCAAGCAGCCTTTTCCCCTTTTCACGCATAAAAAGCTGCCCCTTCATTTCTCCACTTTATTTTTCTCTCACCTATTTGTGAACAATCACTTCTGCTTGAGTCAAGCATATAGAAACAAGCACTGAGCCAAGACATATTTGCCTTGGGTCAGGCAAACAGGGCCCGCAAGGCCCACCCTTAGCCTGGGGCAGGATGAAAGGCCAGCCAGGCCTCCTCACGGTTTGGTGACATCTGAGCTAATCCTCCCTTCATTTGGGAACAATTACAGAAAGTCACCTGAAAGCGTCTACAAAAAAAACTCTTTCCAGAAGCTAGGAGAGGGTGCTTTTTCACTTCCAGCACTTACAACCCATTTTCTGCTGTCACTTACACTGGTGGGAACCCAGGGTGCTTGCACACAGGGAGGTAATTTAGGACTTTCTCTGGGTGCACGACTTGGCTTTCTTGCAGCTAACCCAGACTAGACAGTCATTCATGCGTGGTGTTTTTTCCTTAAATAAAGAACGAGGCAAATTATAATTGTGTGTTTTCACTTTTGCTCTCTGTATAAGGGTAAAATTCACTTTTCTTTCATGGTCGTTTTTGCCAGTTCTGCACATTGCATAATGGTTAATCTAAATCCTCCCACAGGCCTCAGCTGGTGGCTAAATCCTATGGAAAAGTAATTTTAAGAATAGACAAACCTGCTGTTTATAAAGGCAATATCTACCTAGACTGTAAAGATGGAAATTAACATGGCCTTATAGGTACTTTAATGGCAATAGAATAAATTGTTTTTAGTCACATGTGGCTGTCCAAGTGAGCCTTCCTGCCAGCCTACACAAAAGCACAGAGCTGGCCCCAGCCCCACTGCTCGGTGCAGGATGGCGGCTCGTCGGAGCTGCTCACTGCAAACTACTCCTGGGTGCATCAGGGCCATTCACTGCAAACCAGCTCCAATGCTAAACCCTACCCAGAACTCAAGTAAATCTTCATATATTTAAGTTCATTTATAGAAAGTGCATTTATTACTATCCAAGGCATGTTGTTGACCTCACGGGGCAACATAACCAGCTATTTTCCCATCCTACAGTCAGTTACAGTGCTCCCCAGGAAAGGCAGAGATGATACTAGGGAAGAGGACAGATAGTCAGAAGAGGTGACTGGGTCATTGCACTTTCCCGCATCTGCAGATACCCACTTTCCAACAACTGAGGCAGCGTTTTGCTCTGAAGTGCCCCACTACTGCTGTGGTGGTGGCCGTGCAGGCAGCCAGGGTGGCAGTGGGATGGCTGGGGGATCCTCCATGCCAGGTGATGCTGTAGAGGAGATCCTGACACAGGGGACTGCAGCTGAGAGGCGATCTAAGTGGCATCTTTAGTTTAACAGAGGAGACCTGCACAGCTTCAGGTCTATCAAGATTTCACTTATAAGTCCACACAGCACATTTTTCTCCAGTCTAACCAGGAGGAAAGAGGCTGAGTCTTAAGATGCACAAGAGGCTGAAGCCCTCTTTTGAGCAAAAGAGAAGTGTTCATCCGATCAAATGAGTCACCTCTCACATTGGAGGCCACCTTCAAGGTCTCAGCCTTATAGTTTAAATCCATTAAGTAAAACCTAGCTTGTCACCTGCATCATGTCTGCAGGAAGATTGTGCCACCTTGACAATGACAGCAAATGCAAGAGACCCAGCTGAAGTTGTCCAAGCAAATAGTTGAGCATTAGCAGGCCCATTCTCCACCACTGGAGCTAAGGACATCAGACCAGTGTCAGGGCACCGCAGCATTGCCACCACACTGGGATGGGAGCATAACTTGATAGCTTCTCTCTTCAGTGAAAATAGAAAGCAACCAACATTGCATGGGTAAGTGGTAGGGAGGAGAAAAGTCCTCTACACAAACACTATTACTACTGGTGATGATGTAACCATCACTTAGATAACAGTGTTGAATACACTAGAAGTCCAGAGATAGGGAAAAAGCTGTTCTGATGGTCAGTTACTGCAGTGTTTGGTTTCAGCTGTCCTGAGAAGAGAAAAAAAGCCTGTAGCACATTGGAACATCAAATGGAGTATCACTTGATAACATCTGCCCTGTGTTAAGGAGACCCAGAGAAGTATATGAAAATTAAACCAAAAGATGGTTAAAGTTCCATCTCTAAACATTCTGTAGCTTTTTTTCCTAGCTTTTTTTCCTTCAAGCCAAATACCTGTATTTGAAAAAAAAATTCACTTCTGTTTCCTGTTCCATCACTGGAATCAGGGAGGGGAAAACCATAAGGAAAAATAAAAGGAGAGAAACAAATAAAAATCTAATCTTTTACTGCAAAATGGCCCTAGCAGACCAGATATACCACCCCTCAGTTTCCTCATGTACACAACTGCTTCTTTAACTCGTAGTAACATTGCCAGAATTCAGCAATGGTAACTCCTTCCAAGTTGTTAAAAGGTTAGAGGTCATGTAATACACTTTCTGTACTTGCAAATAAAACTTTAACCCACCTTGTCAAATATACAGGATAAAGTCCTAATTTTCAATTCTATAAATCCCAAACCAAAAACATACAACTTGTCGTTCAACCTGTTTCATTGTCTAGGTTATAATTTGGTAAATAGGCTGTAAATTTGTAAACATATTAAATAGAAAATTCTAGTATGGAACTGTGTACCCAAATTATATAGCAAACATAGCAGCTTATACAGCAAATTATATGCTCCAAACAGGTAAATTCAGGCACAAAATGACCACAAGTATACCTGTGTACCATAAAGAAAATATCTGGATTGAAGATTTGAATATTTAATTTGTCAGGAGGAGGCTGAGGCTCACCACATTTTTCATGCCTGTAGAAACAGGATGCTATTTTTGTCCCTTGCAATATAAATGAGCTCAGTGTGCCCGACATGTGAAATACCTTCTGGACAGAACTGACTTTATTAAATTAAAAGATAGATGGATGGAACCATTGAGTTCATAATCATACGACTGCTTTTGACAGACCATGCAGTACTTAGGAAAAGAATGCAAACTGCAAATTAAACCTTAAGTTATCCTCAGCAACCTGACAGTCTGGCCCAAGAAATACCGCCAAGTCTGGCAGACTGGGAGAGCGATGTATGCATTGCACAGAGGTGTGAGGAACGTGGCCCACCCCAGCTCATATCACAGGGCACAGCTGGTGAACTGTACACAAAGAGGGGCAACTAGCAGGTTTGAGGGGAGGAGGTGAGAAGGGGACTGAAGTAAAAATAGGAGATATTTTTACTTTCCTTCATATCCTGCTGCTTTTCAGCCAACCAGTTTTCATTGCCAGCTTATTTCAAAAGTGTTTTTTTACCAAAACAGTTTTCAGACAGCAGAATCAATCTCTCCAATGAATATAATTGGAACTGGGAATGCTATTGAGTTTCTTCAAGTGTTCTTCCTCACCAACCTTCAAACATTTTTGCATTTTCAGTCTACAGCACCTTCGCACAGGACACCTGGCAGTAATGAGCTGGAAGGGAAGGTGTTCTACCAAGAAGATGGGGCAAATACCAACAAAGCTTCTTCTAAGCATTTGCATTCTCCTTATCTCTGTGTCACTCCTCTTGCACCCATATACCCTCAAACACTCTCCCTGCCTCCATACCACTTAATTTGCGTGTGTGCAACATTGAAAACTTGGACAATTTCTCCAAGGCTCTTTTCTTTATCTCTCTTATTTCCCCCTAACAGCAGCAGCAGGTCCCTGAATCTGAAACAGAACTTCCCTAGTCTGAAAACACTGCTTGAATAAATAATATTTCTCTCTACCTTTCTACAGTCCTTTCCCACCATACAGCATAGTGTTATTCGTGTGGTAGGCAAGTGGACGTGAGTTCACTCTCAAATTTACAGTAAAATGAAAGGATCATCCCAAGCTCTCCAAGAAAAAGACAAGAGTACTAACTTTCCTTCTTCTCAACTGGGAAGTTAAAAAGAACTGAGAAGCCTGATGAGTGTGTTCCAAAAGCCAGGTCCACATTTTAAACCTTGCCAGGCAGCCACATGACTTAAGAATACTGTGGGGAAGGCAAGGAGCAATTCTACCACCATGGGACACAACTACTCTAGCAAAACCACAGTGAAGACACAGGCTGACAGGCCAAAATACTGTTCTACTGGGCCAACTTAATCTTTTCAGGGAACATCTATCAGCAAAAGAATTATTTTGCCTGTCTAAGCATTTGAAGCATGGAGGCAGGTCCTTTCAAGTTACTGCCAGGCTCTCAGTAACTGCCTCCACTATTCTCCTGTACCAAGCACAGCTTAGACACAGGGAGAAATTACTCTGGATGACATAATTAAAGTCTGAGCAGCACCATTTGAAAGCACAAGTGTTTTGTTTACCTATAATACAAATTGCTTTTTCAGCTGCCCACATCTTTGGCTTAGGGAAACTAGAGCTGGCTGCTCCATACTGGTTCTTACAAAGGCACCGAAAGGCAAACTTTGGGAAGCAATCATTGTAAAGTCAAAGCACAATCATAATCAAAACTTTACTGCTGGCTTGTGAAAGGAATAAAAATTGTTCAATTCTAACAGCTTTCCAACACTCAGGTACTCAGTTTCTAGACTAGCATTTATCACTATTATTTTTTTTTTAATGTCTTAATATCATAGTACTCATAGATTTGTGTAAAACAAGATATTTTATAGTATATGAAGATATAAGTACAGAGTAATCTATGCTCCAAATCTACTGATGGAGATTGAGACACCTCTATAGAAATCAAGGGATCAGGTTTAATCAGCTAATACACTTTTCCCTTAATTCATAGATCTGGCAGCCTTGATTCAGCAGGCAAGTTTAGATTAATGGAATAGCTCCAGCAAACCAAGTAGGTATTTGCAGGATTGTGGTAAAAATTTGGGTACAAAACAACATAAGGATGTAAAATAAATAGGGAAAGGTTAAGAAAGGAGCAAGGTAGCAAAGACTGAACGTGCAATCTGCATATTTCAATGACTTTTAAGAGGATCAGAATGAGCGAGTGATACACCAATTCCTACAATGGTAAGGTCAAGGTATTTCTCATCCTAATCCAAAGACAGTGTATTTGAATAATCAGTTTAATGTTGTAGTATAGTCAGTCATGAAAACCACCTGTTCAAAACATGCTGGGCAAACTAATCAGACTTTCTACATACTCTGGCATATAGGCTTCTTTTTTATTAAAATAATTGAAAGAAGATTACTTTGGAATTTGTTGTTTCATATTTCTATTTGAAATGGACTTCAGTTTTCCTTTTTCTAGACCCCGAAATATTTTTTGTTTAACAAGCGGAAAAAAATATAATGTAATAAACAGAAGAACTGGTCTAAAGGGATAACACCACATTACTGGGCTTGGTTCTCAGGTGACATAAACGAGCTGCATTGATTTTAATGTGTTACACACTCCTGCAACAATTAAAGGTCTGGCTTCTTTTCTTGCTGCCTTTTTCCTGCCATTTTTTGCAATCAGTTTTGCTTTGGGGTTATTCCCTGCACCACCACCACCTTCCCACCCCCCCAACCTACTTAAATATTCAGATATACCCAGGTGTGCAAGAAAACCAACTTTTTGATTGTGTATCCTCTGGCTTTTCTTTGAGTTCCAAACGACAGCCCTCTGGAATCAGCATCCGAAAGCCTTCACGGTCCTGTTGGTTCTTTAAGGCCCCACACTTTGCTAGTTCATTCTGTAGTCTTCTAATCTGAGAGAGAAAGAGAACATAAAAATACTAGATTATTTAATACTCAATAACAACAACAAAAGAAATAAAAAGATACCAAATATCTTGCTAAATGCCAGAAGATGTGTTAGTGACATACTATGGAATGAGACTACTCTAATATATACTAAGCTTCCCCTTGAAGATGGGGCAAATAATTTATTCTGCTTTTTTTTTTTTTTTTAATCATCATCTTCCTACTCAGAGGAAAGCAGTTTAGATGCCTCTTTATTCTTAACTGTTCACAATTCTTCACGAAGTACAGAAAAGGGCTCCCACATTAGTTAGATGTGCTTTTCCTGAGATCAGTCTGCTAAGTGGAAATCTACCTGGTCACCTGTCAAAAATAATTTTAGAGCCATCTTCCTTTCCTCTCTCTGGTATCTAGGTAAGCACAGATTAAGTATTTGGAACTCAATAACTAAATCCCAGTCTTTTACACTGGATGAAGTTTCCTTCAACTCTTAGTAGCTTGTAAACTTGGTGCCTGATAAAGGAGAGTTCCAGGTGGTGTTATCTGGAGTGGTAACACAAAATAGCATGAGATAATACTCTGTGGAGAGTGCATCTGCAAGGTGTACGAGCCAAATGCACATGGAAGAGAACATGTATGTGAAACAGCTGACATGGCAGTCAATGGTAATCAAGGAATTATATTTATGTCCCCAGACAAAATGGCCTGCACTTCATTGAAACCTTCTCCCACATTATCTGGTTTGCTTCTGAGGGCATCGCAAACGCTGAATGAAATCTAACATATTACTGCTATAGAAGTGGCTCTCAGACATAGCCTTATCTCTAAAAAACTGATTCAGTTCTTTGTAATTATATTATGTTTTCATGTATCAGACTGTATACCCCTGTGAACAGAGGGCAAATAGCTGAAAATTCTTCTTCAGAAGTATGCAGAATAAGAATTAGCTACTAAATTGGGATATATGCATTTTTTTCTCATAAATCTGCATTGCTTTCTAGGATTATGGAAATTAAATCTCCCTTGACCCCACTCAAAAAACCCACAATCCCACAACCCAGTGTAGGAGAAGCAGATGATTTAAAATTATGGGATTAGGAAGTTTTTACTAGTTCTAATTCTTGATCAGTAATGTATATACATGGTTATTCACCACAAATTATTCAGTAGCCTACTTAAAAATAGCGTTTACACTCCTTTTTCCCAGCAGGGAGGTGTTCACACCATAGCTGGCACTAAGAGGCTGTCTTGTTAGGGAAACTAAGGACAGAGCAAGCAAAGGGTCTGAAACGTTGGCCTGGGTAGTTGGGGTTTTTTTAAGTCCCTTCAGATTAGAACAGAAAAAAATACCACTAAACGAGACAGTGGCTGTCACATACAGGAACTCTTTTGTAGGAAATTTCCAAGCATGTAAAGTTTCATTCTTCCTCATCTGTCACAGACCACTCACAAGTATCCCATAAAATTTGACATCTTAAGAAAATAGATGCTTAAAAATAGACTGGTATTATCTGAGGTATTTTTTCAATGTCTAACCATGTAAAACCTTGCAGTAAACAAAGCCCCAAATATTTATATTGCATAATTTCCTCAGTTATATAATTAATATATTTTCCAAAATATATAATTTATATATAATATATCTTTTTTTCCAAAATAGAAAACAATATGCAAAACAAATGCAACTTTTGAAGTATACCAGATAATTATAGGACTGAGGAATAGACTCGAGGTATTTAGCATTGTGAGACAATTTGCAGCATGGCACTTGATGTCCAGGGATGTCCACATAAAAGTAAAATAAAGTTTTGGTCAGTATTTTTTTTCCTTCCAGTAGCTGGGAAACAAAGCACAAAACAAATGACAAGTAAACATTCAGCCACAGGAAGCCATTAACAACAGTGAGCACCAATTAGGACCCAGCAGGTATCCTTTACACCGCCTGGTGCTCTAGCTCCTCCTCAAATACTTTGGCATAACATTCACAAACTTAGACTTAGGAAACAACAGGCTGTTTCATTTACTCAGCAATTTGTAGCCACATATTCCTGCTGATAGGCCCATAAACCTGTTTGTAGTCGTCTTCTGTTTCCCTTCAAGTTTGTGTCATTAGAAACAACAATTACTGTCTGTCCTAAGAGAATACTTTTCAGGAAAGAAAATAAAATTGAGATACTGTGATCCCTTTTCCTCTTTGTCTCTCTCTCCTTTTCAACTTCTCTTTTGGAGGAGAATGCACAAACAACGGCTGGGGTCAGGAAAATGGGCTCACAGGGGAAATATTTGAGAATTCTCAGATTTTCAAAAAGGACTTTCTTTTTTCAAAGCACAGCATTTTTAGAAGATCAGAGTGAAAAGAAAATTGTTCTTAAAATTAAGCCAAGGTCTTAAATAATTAATAATAAACAACATCAAAATATACTCAAGCCAAAAACATTGTACAAAATAGATGAAATTTGGGGTCCTTATATCAACTAAAATGTATTTTGTATCTGCTACCCAAAGAACCTAAAAAAATTATCCAAGCCTTTTAAAGTCACTCACAGATTGTGCCTCACATCTTCCCTTGGGAAGTTGGGAGTTTTATTGAAATGTGGCACAAAATAAGATTCTTACTTTTGCATCTTGAGATTGTAAATTTTAAGAAGCAGGTTGAATCTCCCAGACCAAGATTTTCCAGTTTGCCACTGTTTTGGCAAAATAAAGAAATACTTTTGCAGCATTATACCACTGCAAAAACCAGAGGAAAGTCAAAATCTAGCCCAGAAAATGGAGAGCTCTTTCTAGAATGTGTCACGATATAACACGATATTGGTGGAACAGTCCACTCAGCTCCACTAAATTAACCTTGTCTTATCAATGCCCAGGGTGGAGGTGTGCTCATGTGCCATTTTTGTTTCCATCATCATTGCTAGCTACATGACAGTTAATCAAAACATCACCAGTTGAAGTTTAAACATTACTTGATGCTTTTGACATTACAAGAAAACAAGGAAAGCAGACAGTATCTGTGCTAATTCAGAGCTTCCCGCGTGTATCTTTAACTTTCCTTCATTTTAAATAAACCCTCTTCCCCCCCTTCCCCCCCCACCCCGTCTCTGCAATTTAAAAAAAAAAATAGGAAAGCAAACGTCAGATGAGCGAGTTAGTTTCCAATAGCACTTTGTGCTAAATCCCTGCTGGCTGTTGGCAAAGGTGTGCCCGGCTACCCATCCCCTGGCGCTTTCCACCACCTCTGCCAACAGTTCCTATGGAAGCTCCCAACCCCTGTGCCTCCAGCAGCCTGCCTGGGCTGTTCACGTGCAGCCTCTGTGTGCAACAGCCCCCATAACCCCCACTGAAAATCACCTGTGGCAGAGGGATGAACTCTGCAACAGGGTTCCCAGGATGCCTCTCGGATGAGTCTCAGAGAAAAACCAGCTATATGCCTTAAGCCCTGTGACATGTATCTTGGTTCTGCTGTACAGGTGTCCAGTACAGAGGTGCCCGTATAATTCCCAGATATTGGCAGCCTAGGATTCGGAAAGATAACTCGGGAAGATCCCACCGTCTCTGTGTGTACCCACAGCTCACCTGGCCAGTGCTCGCTTCACGGGAAGCAGCTAGCAACCACCAAGTACTGCCACAGCACTGACTTCTCACTGCTAGCGCTTTGTAGCTCAGCATTTTAAGGAGACCATGTAGCCACCAGGATAGAGAAATTCAGTACTTTGGTCATTCCCTTCAGGTCAGCAAGGAACCAAGTGCTGAAGGGTCTGCATCAGTTTCCTGGTATGCTGGAGGACAGGAGTGCTGCATAGCAGTGGTTAGTATACCGAAACTATCCAGCCACTGGGGTTCCTCAGCAATACGAAAAACATCGCACTATGGAAAACCTGGGTACAGAAAACCTAACCAGCTTGCCCATTGCCATAGATCTAGACTTACCATGAACTAAACTGAGCTGGGCTCTGCTGATGTGCCACTCCATGAATACATGAGCTCAGACATCTTCCTCTGCAGCTAAAAGGATACAATTATGGTGGACATTTACTAAATTTTCAGAATAAGGTTTATGTATCCCATTTGAGATCAGCCTAGATTGGCCTTTCCCAGGTACCAAACTGGTGGGAATTTCACGCATTACAATGACAGGTGCCCTGTTCCTATGTGGGAAAGAAACTATTGTGCCTGTGTAACTGTATCTGCATATGCATATTTCAGTTTTGTCTTGCTACTTCTTAAAAAGAAGTTTGGGACATGAAATTACACATTTAAATACTGCTCACTTAAGTGTACACAAATGCATACACAAAACACCGAGTAATAGGAAAGATGTTATTATTAGTACAACTACATGCATATACATCTATATATAAGCAATCCTTCCAGCACTGAGATCAAAAGAGAGAGTCTCCCGGGTCTATAGGCCACCTACAAATCAGGGGGCTTGGCAAAGCCAGTCATCCAGGCTCCTTCTGTAGTCAAGCAAGAGAGATAAGTGTCTCCAGATTGCCATTTATCCCATTCTAGGATAGGTGAGTAAAACAGGTGAGATGAATCACCCTGGCATTGCTATCGGCTGGGGGAGGTGGGGTGTGTGTCTTAGATTACTAGTTTAGGTGAGATACTTTACTTTAAGCAGCTCGTGTTAAGAGAAATCCATGCTACAAGATTAGAGTATATAGACTCATACACTTGTGAAAAATTCATGTTATAGTTGGGCTCATGAAGAAAGTAAGACTTTAAATTCCCCATGGGAAAAAAAATCATCATACAGTCTCCATCATTTAAGCTGTAGACCACTGAATCTATTATAGTCAGAGGGTTTGGGGTTTTTCATATGTTTTCCTAAAGATCAAAGGTTCACGCTGTTCTGCTCTCCCAAGTCAATGAGGTTCACATTCTGAATTTTAAGAAATTATTTGTTGCAAACCTGTTAGGTGATTTCATTTAAATATGACAGAGATATACAAAAAATCTTGAACGTTTTATAGGAGCCTGTTACCAAATAAAGGAAAGACCTGTCAGTGCTGGCCAAAGGGGAAAGGTGGGAGCATAGCAGCACCCCAGAGATGAAGCTGTAAGAGCAATCTTGAGGCACAAACCCAGAGGAGGAACTTGTTTAGCTCACTGCTCCCATCCATCTGACACCACAGTGTCAATTAAATAAAGTTTTTCACATCTGTTGTTCTTCGGCAGTGCTAGGTTTCTGTTTAGATTTAGCATAATATTCATGTAAATGGTAAGAACAGCTTTTGTTAGGAGTAACTCTCAAGGGTTCCTCTTGCACTACTAAAACAGATTGAATTCTTTCTCTCTGTGCTAGCTAAGTATATGCTAGCATTTACCACTTACAAATATAGCTAAACCCACACAAATAAAAACCTCAGAACAAAAACCTACTCAGAACCAACTGGACACAGCCTGCAAGGTGCTTTAAAGCACTAATATTTACTTTCTATAGGGAACAAGATTTAATACGTTGATGAGATTCACTCCTGGCATGCTTGCAAGGCTAGCTGTCAAAGGAATTGAAAAATTCAGGCTAGTGCCAGTAACATACATAATCTTCAGTCACTTGGTGCCCAATTTCTGCCTGCACGGGAAAAACAATGTGCTACTTCACAAGCCCTGAATAAACTAAACTCAAAAATTGGTTGAGAAAGGGGCAGATAGTGCACTTAGTGTTTTTCTCTGTTCGTTTCCTACTCTCTTCCCCTTTAGGATTTTCTCTTCTCATGTCGATTATTTGGAAGATGGGGAGAAAGCAAGAAAATATGAATAAGTGAGCTACTGATTGAAAATGGCTATAAATTCTAGAAGTCAGAGCCTGGTCTCACAAAGCAAGTAAAATGTAGACATGAGATTCACCTTTCACTGCATTGCTGTGCTGGATGGAAAGACTTACACACACTTACCACTGATATTTAAGTGTTAGTAAGTAACTCTCACAGTCACAACTGAAGCACCAGTCTCCATACAGTATTGCATGTTTTGTGTTCCTTTAAATATAACTATAACCCTGTCACGCTAATAATCTTACTGAAATCCAAAATGATTGAGGAGAGGAGCAAAATCTTTAATATCCTTCTTAGTTTACAACCATTTCACCTGCCTTATCCCAGAGTCTGGTGCTGCATTCCAGCAATGCAAGCACTAGGAAGGTGAGAGAGATGTAAAAGGACCGTAAAACAGAAACACCAGGAGACGCCATGGAGATCAACAGGTCACACACTGGGGTTTTATAGCCCCAGTTTCCAATGATGCTGCTCACAGACCGTCAAAGCCTGGGCATCTGCAGGCAATGAGCAGAGCAAAGCAGCGCCTGTGCTGTATATGCCCACTTGCTTCCACTCTCCATAATATATTACATATATACAGCCCTATGCAGAGCAACTGCAAGATTTGGGTAAAGAAACGTAATGAACTAGAAGAAGGAAAATTCCAAAATTACTATCTTTGCTCCTACAGACTTTTATTTTTTAACACAGACTGGCACAACCAGGCCTGCAGTCTGTAGGTTATTTGCTCAAAATAAATAGCTGCCAAGATTAAAAATGAGTGATTATTTGCTTACATATGAATGCATAACGTACCCGAGCTAAAGATTTTAAGTCCTAATACAGTTTTACAGACTCCATCAGTACAAACGACTCAATAGGATCAAAAGTTTCACGCCCTCTACGATGCACTGCAGACACTGTAAAAGCAATGAAACGAGCAGGTTCTGGGTGCGCATCTCTGGCCACATCTACTTCAGCACAGCAGAGCAGAAGCTGAACCTGCAGAACAACAGTGATTGCTGAGGACCCAACATCCACTTTGGGATTTTTACTTTGGGTTACCTCACATCTGGATCTATGGACTGGAAAACCTGCTAGAGCTGGCAGGCATGAGGAGAAACACATTCTCCATCCATCTGACCTCAACTCTGCTCCATGACGTGAGATGCTGAGTGCCAAGGGGGGACAAGTGGAAGCTCACTTCAGAGTGCATTGCATGTCTGAACTAATTAGCTCTACAGAGTTTTGCTACATAAACATTAGTATTTCAATGTATCTCAAGTATTTCCAGTTTAAAATGGCAAAGGATAAAACTGATATAAAGTTTGTCAGCAACCATGGTCACTTATTTAAATATGCTTGTTTTCATCACCACTGCTGTTTTCCTGCACGGTACCCAAAATACTTCAGGGCCCCCAACATCCATGCAGACACGCCTGCCAAAGAACATGAGTGCAATTAGACATGTAAGGGCCTTTACAGAAAAAGACCTGAGCTGACCAATTAATTTCTACAAATGTGGCCTCCTCCATAGGTAGATCTGGGGCAGAAAAAAAACTGTGGTTCTTTTTAGTGTTATTTTATTCCATATTAGTCTGAATGGTGTTATATCCATGTGTACAACTTACTGTGGAAAATAGTCACTTTAAAGAAGCTTAAGATACTGGAAGAGAACTTGACTTGGTGTTTCTTTTTAGACTTTGAGCCCCCTGTGACACAGCTGACAAGGCTACAAAAGTTCAATGATTTTGTGTGTGCAAGCCCAGGCAAAGGAAGCCTGTATTTTCCAGTCACCCATGTATTTATTTGACATTAACAGTGGGAAACAGCGATGTGGAAGCCCTGAGCAATAATGTGCAAGGAACTCCTGTAAAAAGAAGCATTAGCATACTTTTACAAATCTGAATGACAACTTAGTAATTGGATACAGTGACTTTTCCACACAGGCTTCCAGACCCATTGGCACACGAGTGTGGGAAGAGCTTGTCTGGAGGCTGCCCATGCTGGTTCTGCAGCACAGTTACCAGCAGGCATCAGGCTGCAGGCAATTCAGGGGACACTTTTCACTGGTGGCTGCAAGTCAGGAAAATGAAAGGGAAAATTGTTTCTTAAAAAAAAATCTTGAAGAATGACATATAAAAATAGATTTTTGTAGGTTTGAACAACATAAAGCTATTGGAAAATGTTTATGAAATGTTAAATTAGATTTCTTTAAAGGACATAAATAGCTGGTCTGATTTTAAAAGCACACACTTCAGCTTCCATTGCCAAATGAGGTTTTTCTCGGGCCTCAAGCTTTAACAGAGTTCCCTCATTCTTTTCAACGATTCCTAACAGTGCATGAGGCATGCTTGAGACTTTGCTAGGCACCAGACAGAACAGCATGTGCAAGGATCTATCCTATTCCCTCCCCACCTCAACTTGCTTTACACAAATGCCACCCTGAATACTATTCCCATTGTGGCAACAGTTACGCCTTGTGCTCTGCATCCTTCCCCTGTGCACAGAGCGCCACAGCTCCTAACAATTTATTTAAATGATTCTGGAGCCCAGGCCAGGCTCAAAGGCGTAGCTTTTCAAACCAACTTAGACCAAATGCACTTTTCCACGGCCAGTTACCACTGGACTCACAATAACATCACAGGGTAAAAAATAGTAATAGTCAAGTGGTAGTCTCACTGTTAGTACATACAGGGGAAAATATTATGAGATGTGTATAAGCTGACAAAAAACCACTTACCAAATTTCCAAACTGCAAATGTGAATATAAGAGTCAGTACTGTACTCGGGAAGAATTTTTTTCTTTTCTGCCTGACAAAATTAGCAGGGTGTTTCCCTATCTGCTTGGGAAGAGGACACTGCTTAACTAGCATCAGACTGCAGTCTACATGACTTTACAACTAAAACAGCCTCTGCCTGAGCACCAAGCTGCGCTGGTTTAGAAAACACTTCAATTAAACACTGAATTTTAAACTTGTAAAAACCTCTTATTTCAGTTGAACAATGACTTATATTGATTCAGCATAAACCAACTGCTTGCTACCATAAGCTAAACAGAATTCATTTTAAATTGCAGTGAGTGTTAAATACAAGGTTTTTCTACTGCATTATCTAAGTCAGTATTAAACCAACCTGAGCTTTAGAAGTAATTTTTCAGTATATATAAAAGCCCTAAAGTACTCAGAAACAAGTACGCTACTATTTTTCAGGTAAATAAAACAGAGCTCGTAACACAGTGCAGCCTTTGCTGTCCTTTCTTTATAATGTTTTGGTAAAACACAAGTGAACATACTCTCTACTCAACACTTCCCTAACCTTTACCTATAAAGAAAAAAAAGCCCCAGATGGTTCAATACTTTTCAAATTGATTAATATTTTACACAAGTCAAAATTAAGATTCATATGTCAGGATTAAAGCAATTCTCTCTGAACAGTAACTGTGTTGCTCCAAAAATAATTCAATGCATTATTCCCCTGTTAAGTATGGAGAAAAGTGTTTCCTTTAGAAGAGGAAATTCTCTTAAGGAAGTTGTTTTAAGCTAAATAAAAGTTCAGGATGAAGCCAGCAAAAGGTGTGAATGATTTCTCTTTGATTTCCCAGCTTGTGTATTTGGGCTCAGACACAGACTACATTTTATGCACATATTAATAGGATGCTAATAAGCCTACAACTCTACTTTAACAGGGACCTGTAGAGACAACCCGATATGTGGCACCAGATATACTAGCTGTCTTAAGCAGAAGATTTATTTCCCTCTCGCGCAAACAGAGACTCAAACTCCATATTTCTAATTACAAATTCAGACAAAAATGTCTTGCAAAGTTAGACTGTTACTTCTGTTGGAGTGTTTCTCAGGCAAAGTAACCTTCAAAAGATCAATACAGAAACCGAGACTTTTAAAGCAACTAGGAGCAGCTTTTGCTCTTCACTAGTAATCTTATATGCAAAATAAGGCCACTCAGTTGTAAACCTGCTTAAATTACTAGGTCATTAAAACAATCCTGGTATCAAAATCATGGAGCACAGAAATTGGCAGCATGTATTTAAATAGCTTGCTGCATCTCATGGAAAACTTTGAGACATCTTATCTAGTTGTAAAGTTCAGAGATATTTCAAAGTTTACTCTTTTAGGTTTTTTAAACAACACCTGCAAAATTTATTAAAGTGATACAAAAAGCAATGAAAAGTAGTAGGTAAGACTATTCTCAACCATGTGTATATATCCTAGTTAATAGTTATCCTTAAAAAAATAATTGAGAAATTGCATCTAGTAGCATCTTAAGAATTAATTTAACCACACATTCAAACAAGTCTTCCATACATCACCTCCCCCAAAATAACTTTGTTTTTCACGATTTCAACTTCCTTTTTCACATTTCTTAAACAACAAAAATAGACTAGAACAACTTTGCTTTCATCATCAGCCATTAAAATAGTCTTTTGCTTAAAAATCCACACAAAATGGAATTAAAAAAAAACCAACCAAACCACGTATTATTTCCATTTGAATTTGAAATAAAATTGTTTTTGTTATTTTGAATTGCAATTGAATTTGAAATAAAAATCCTTTAAAATACCTATTGTTCTTAGCCTGTTGACACAGAAACTTCTCCGTTGTATTAACAGTTGTTTCAATACAACTTAAAAAAAAAAACATAACAAGGAATTTTGTTGTTGTTTAAAAAAATTCTATATGACTTAAGTATTTCACAACATATGTTTTTTTCAATATATATTCATCTTTCCAGCCTGTCAATTGGCCAGCACATATGTGCCCAGCTAGTAAAACTGTCAAATACCTCCTCCTGTCCTGGGAAGCTTCTCAGCTTTAAACTTATTTCTGTTCGCTCAAGACTGTGCCAGTGTTTGGTCCATTTGATTTCAGCACCCAACAAAAAAAATGGATAATTGTCAATCATCAGTTACTCGTATTTCTCAGCTTGAAGAAAGTTCCACAACCTTCCTATTTGTAAAGCAAAAGCCAATAAATGTGTACAGTTCTGAAAGTACAAAGCAGTTTATTAATTTGAATGTTGGCTATTGTGGGATTCCCCTCTCCTTCCCCGCCATTTCTACATGGCGAGTGTCAGCTGTTCACTTGACCTTCTTCTCAAGAAGATAAAAAGAGCAGAGGCAAAGTGCCACCCAAAGATGACTCATGACTATGTTGCAAATGATCCAAAATACCCATGTGTCCATGCAACTGACTTCCTATAACTCTCACAAAAGAAATGAAGTGTTTTCTGAAATGAAGCACCTCACTCTACTCCAAAGGTGCTGTTCCTCCCATACACACTGCAGCCATCACAGTACAACAGTTTACACAAAGTTGTTCTTTTTTAAGTCTCACCTGTTCACATGACCACCATGCTTGGGACAAGTCTCTCAACTTCCTCTTGCTGGAAGTCCAACTTTGAGAAGACACTTAGGAAGGTCCAGAGCTTCAGGCACTGGATTACCTTGCAGATGGCAGAGAACAAGTTAGGGGATGGTCACAGTACCTTGAAGGCTGTTCTGTGATGCTTATGTGACTGGTTACAGTTACACTGAAAGAACAGCAACAAGTCAACTACTGGTACCTCTTGTAAATCTACTTTGTTTTCCTAGTTGTGTGACCTTAAACAGCTAGGGTGCAGGGTCAAGGAAGGAACACTTAAATCTTCAGAAAATAGGCAAGACATAAACCAGACCTCAATCAACAATACAGGTTGCATGTATATATATACACATGCTGGTGTAAAAAATACATACAAATGCACTACTGGTTGCATTCTTCACTGCTGGCAGTGAGATATGAAGAGCACATGTGCCTGCAGCAAGCACTTGGGCAGGCATCCTCCATCACTTTCGGTGTCATTCAGACAAAGCTCCAAACTCATCTTGCCTTCCTGGTTTAAGCAGATTTTTTTGAAACCAGTACAGTCTTTTTATTACCCTCTGCTTAACAGCATCCTTAACCTCATGAAGCCAACCTACATCTGCAAAGTCAAGCCAGGTTCCTCCCAGTGCCTTGCCAGCTATTTATGTCAAGCTTGGGCTCAGTTCAAACTCCAACATGTGACAGCTGTTAAAGAGCACATGGGAGGAACTGAATTAACTTAAGAATGGTCAAATGCTTTGTGGGGAAGGGTCCTAGATATTTGAACTGTTAGGAAATACACATTATCCATGGGCAATGCCAACCCTGCGGTCAAAGCTGAAATTATAGCACTTATGGGTAAACACAAACTAATTTTGATCTCTGCTGTCGGGGATTCCTATATCAGAGCAGCTGCAGCAATTCCACTATCAGGGAAATTTCCGAAAGCTCCTCTGGGCCACAGTGTGTATCTAACCGTCAACCTGAGTCCTGCCTACTGCCTCTGGCCAGGCTTGACACCTGAGCCAGCAGACAATCATCTTCCTCCATCAGCCTGCTCAGGACTTGTCAGCAATGCAGGAGATCTCTCTCAGCATAAACAACACAGAGAGCCCACCCCAAGTTAGTAACAAAACATTGCCTTTGGGAAGATGAGACACTCATTTACCCTGAGGTGAACCTGCCAAAGTCAGCAAGGAAAATAACCTTGGGAAGTTCACTTCACAGCACTTCAGGACAACTCAGGTTTGCTAACTGTCCTGACATAAAACTACACCTTTTTCACCAGTGAAGACAGACTAACATCTGACAAGATGAACCTTAAAGGGTCTGGGAGCAGTACTGGCAACTGGATTGTTCTTCCCAGGACAAAAGCGAATAGAAAAAAAACAAAAAAAAAAAAAAACCAAAAAAGGAAACCCTAAGTTACAACAGCTTAGTTTACTTGATCCAGAACTATTTAGATTCACAGTAACAAGCTTGCTTCTACTTGCATTATGAAGGTACATTTTTCTCTCATCAGACTAGTGCATAATTGAACCAAAGTCACTTTTTCTGTGAAAACAGTCCATATTTTAGAAGATAGGTATCATCAGGGTATAAGAAGGTATTTTATGCAAATCCTCTAGGTTTTAAAACCTGGAGAACAGAAGAGGAAGCGCTTTTCATTATTTAGAAATTAAAGCACCTTCTGTTTGGAGATCACCTTCTTTCTCTGATTTTTCTTCAATTTTATTTTTCAAAGAAGTTTCAATCTAACATTCAAACAGAAACGCAGATCCCAACCTTTCAATCTATTAATTTGTCTTGCAGGGTCCCACAGATGTTAACCAAGCTTTACTGACCACTGTAAGGTTTGCCTCTGAGAGCTGACTCTATCTTGCCCTACACTGACTGCCATTCCTTTGATTTGTCGCTTCCCCCTGTGTCAGGACTGAAGACATGAACAGCAGCAGACATCCTGTGAACAGGGAGGGAAAGCCAAGGCTAAGGAAGACAAAAATGCTGCTGGTCTTCATGGTCTTGAAATGAAAGACATGAAATTATTAGAACAGGAAACTGAAATTAGACGTTCACAGCTTCAATGCGAATAACCTCAGTTACTAGCTTTATATTTCTGCATTTTCTATATATAATATATTATATATATTTATATATATATATATATAAAAATATATCATATCATTAAGAATGTGGCAAGACCAAAGCCAACAGGAAAAGTAATTAGCAGAGTCTGAATTAGGAATGTGCCACATTAAGAGCTCTATTTTATGCAGCACTTGAAATGCATGCTTAACCTGTCTGTAGGTACCAAACAGAGCCCAGAGCAGGGATCCTGTCCCTTCCTGAGTAAGGCCAGAATGATTGCTCAGCTCTAGGATGGATGCACTGACAAGTACTTCCACTTCTGGCAGCAAACACTCTGTTGACCTCTCTGTTATTTTAAAGAGTAAGCATCACATACCTGTTTTTGTTTACTTAATTACTTTTCTTTAGAGTCCTCTGGTTGTGTTGTAGTTTGACGCTGGCTGGACACCAGTTGCCCACCAAAGCTGCTCCATCACTGCCCTCCTCAGCTGGATGGGGAGAGGGAACGTAACGCCAGGCTGCTGGGCTGGGGTCAGGGCAGGGGGAGATGGCTCAGCAGTGACCGTCACGGGTACCCTGACTCGGCCTGGGGGAGTTACTTTAGTTTATGTAGTTATTATTAATATTAATGTGTTCTTTATTTAAATAAGAAAAAAAACACCTCCCCCCTTCTTCCCGGTCTGAGCCTCCCCCGCGGTTTCTCTCCCTGCTCCCCCAGCAGTGCAGGGACACTGGCATGGGGCTGGGGTCAGTCCCTCACACGCTGTCCCTGCCGCTCCTGCCCTGGCCTGGGGGCTGCAGGGCTGCTGCTCTCACACAGGCCCACTCCTCTCCCCAGAGGCAATTGCTGTTGCTCATAATTTTCCGCCCCCTTCTTAAATCCGTTATCCCACGGGCACCACCACCGTGGCTGATGGGCTCGGCCTGGGCCAGCAGTGGGTCCATCCTGGAGCCGGCTGGCATGGGCTCCATCGGACATGGGGCGGCTTCTGGCGGCTTCTCACAGAAGTCACCGCTGTGCCCCCCGCTACCAACACCTTGCCATGCAAAACCAATACAGGTTGATTAAATATATCCAGTGTTACAACAATTTACCTAAAATTTCAAAAGAAGAGAAATGCTTATTTTTGAGGAAGGTATACATGATGCATGTAGGCTTAAAAATGAAGTTCAGTTGATACCTATAAGGAAATTATAAATGTTTGGAAGAACTTATACTTCAGCTTAATGTAATCTACTGAGTTAATTGTTTTTCTTTTTTATTTGCCATAATAATCAAGGTAGATATTTTGAACATTAAGTTTTATTTCCATAATAAACTAATGTAAGGATATTATGGAATTGGGGATTTATATCTAAAAATCTTGAAATTTTAAATATTTGCATTTACTTCCTTCCATAAGGCATCTTAAACCATGTTCTACCATTTGTATATTTGTAATTACAGTCAAAGAAACAAAGAAGGGGGGCGGGGGGAAGAGGATATTACTCCTGATCTTTTGGGAACCATGTAATCACATGTTTAAACCACTTCTAATTAATGAAACATAGAATGAAAGAAACGCTCAGGGTTCATACACTTTCCACCATGCTGTGTGTTGCATACAATGTTGACAAGTACTGTAAGAATATCACAGAAAAAAACCCTGAAAAACCTTAAAATAACCCTGAAGCTCACAGGCTCCACCCAAGCTGCCTTCAGAATAAGCATGAGACGTTCCCAAGTGGCCCGTAACATCGAGAGAAATACCCACTTACACTCTGCTTTAGTTTTTGGAAGCAAGCCTCCAAATTCTTTGATGTGGGGTTGGACCAGATTGGTAGTGCCAGAAAAATACTTCAGGCACTGTGGGTGGGCTTTGCTAGAGCACGAATGGTGAGACGGAATGGCTTTGCTAAAGTTAATCAAAGAAGAGCCCATGGAAGCTGTGAGCAATAGATGAGCCACCTGCACAAAACCATGTTAACAAGGGTAGAAGGACAGCAAATGACAAAGTCCTGCAAAACAAGTGGCAGGTGAAAAAGGAACAAGGAAGATATTTATGGCACACTGGTGATCCAGCACCTATGGTAGGAATGGAATATGGAGATGTTGTTCAGGACATATGTTCTAACTTTATACAGCATTGTTTTGTATAAAAGCAGAATCAGAAACCACGTAGGCTTTGTGTCGGTGAAATAGCGCCTTTGAGATGTGCCAATACCCTTTCTCAGGTATACCTGCTGCGTCTGCCAGGGCACAAGTGCGCGAAGGTTGTGCTTTACTAGACCTAAGTAGGCAGAGCCTTTGCCAGTGAAGCCAGCCCAGGGTCATTTTGTAGGGCACAAGCATCGTCACCCTGGGGCCTCTGGGCAGGAGAGCCACCCCCCTGAGGCACCCACTACAACAAAACACACAAAAAAAATCACCACCTACTGAAGGTCCGGATCATGTAGTTACAAAGGGGGACCTCAGATTGCTGATGGTACTGCTGCAACCTGCCAAGGACCCAACACAAATAATGCTGCAGATTTATAAGCAGTAGTGAAGCACCTCACTTCTTAGCACCGGGAATGGCCCTTGCCTCCTCGACTAGGCTAGTCCAGCTCTTACCTACTTCTTTGCACTGTTCAGGTGCCTGTTAATGCCCCAGGCAGCATAACCCCCGATACAAAATGTAAGCCCCTGCCCACAATAAGATTGCTAAGTGCCGCGGCAGAAGCACAGCTGTACCACCCGAACACAAATCCCGCACCACACGGGCTGTCACTCCAACAAGCCAGGCTGCTGAAGCCTGCCCACAGGGTGAGTCAGTCTTCAAGAACTGCCCAACAAAGGCCAAAGAGTTTACCCTGTGGTAAAATATAAACACTTGTGCCACGATACGATTCGTTAATAGATGATAAGCCATGATACTACTCTCATGTTTCTTCCCCTCCCTCCCTAACTGATTTGGCAAGGATTTATCAGGAATTGGTCTGGTTTTTCACTTAATGTTTCAGTATATTGCTAACATAGTTTGTGTACTGGGAAAACTTCATTAGTTCTCTAAAAATAAAACATCTCCAATTCAAGTAACAGCACACGGTATGATTAACTAACTATTCATCTATGGAAACTATGGAGATGAACTGAATTTTCAGTTTAAGACAAAAATGAGGAAGCACGGATAAGAACATAATAGTATATTGCATACTTTTAGTTATGTTATACTCTGTAAAGAAACATGTTTTAACAGATGTCTATAGCAATTGCTTAGATTATCACATCCCATACATAAGTAAGTTTTGAAAGGGCAAGATGTGAGACAGGGAATGAAAAGTCCTGATGGAAGAAGCTTAAAAAAAAACAACAAACAGCTGAAATTTGGGTTACGTTTTCTTATTGTGTTTTTTTTTTAATTATAAAGTTGAAAACAAACAAAACCCCAAAATCCCTCCCACCAAACCAAATCTAACAACAGTAATAAATGCAGTAAACCCCAAAGTCAAATGCTTGGCTTGGCACAGAAGTGCTTGGTTTGGATGCTATAGCATCCATTGGCTTTGTCTGAGGCTGTGCAGGGAAGCTGCCACTCACACTGTACAAACTTTTTTGTTGCAGATTTCCTGAAACATTATGACCAAACTTTTTTTTAAAGAACAAGAAAGCAAAAAACCAAACACCACACCCACCCCGAAAACAACAACAACAACAAAAACCAAATCCCCACCAGTATAATGGCTTTGGACACCTAGTTAAGCAGCCTGTTTCCCCAAAGTGCTGATGAACCCAGGAGCTCCTATTCACTTCAAAGCTTAGGATTTGGGGATGTTTGTTGCTTTAAGATTTATGGTCTCCCTACATCCTAACTGAGAGATTCACGAAATTACAACTAGTAGCTCATCTCCATTAAAATTAGAAAGAAGTGCTAGACTGATTTGTGGCATCTATTCCAGAGGCCAACACGTTCATGTCTTCAGAGACCCTGCCAGAGGAATAACTAGTGTAAAGAAACAAGGATATCCCAGGGAAAGCTTTGCTAAGGGGCAACAGGGCACTTCGCTGCAAAATCCATGAGCTGACAAAAGCAGCAGCACATGAGAGTAAAGAATGAGAGCTGTTTCTGCTGCAGGCTAGTACTACAACAACAACAACAAAAAAAAACTATTCAGCTCAGTGCTCTGACTATATTCCTGTCAGTGACCCAGCTTAACAAGATTTTCTAACAACAGAATCAGAAGCTGGGTAATAACAGTCCAAGATGGAATGTGGAAATTCATAGCTAAACAAAATACCATTCGGAGCAAAAACCTTGATGCATATGGGGCAGAAGAATTCTCACCATGTAACAAAGCTGTTGTGCAGCCAAGCTGACAGACCAAACCTACAAAATCTGTTAAAATGCCCTAACAGTAGGTATTGATGTCCACCAGAATTTTGGGGACTGGCAAACCCCAAACCCAAATGTATTATTTCACTACAGGCAGAATTGTTCCCTGGTGCTTCCTGAAAACACGGCATGCTCCACCCATGAAAATTTTGGAGGGCTTTCCCCTTTTCTGAGAAAAAAAAGTAGCAACTGTGAAGGAGTAAGAGTCCATAAAAGGATGCCAGTGCTAGCAGCCCGAGTGACAGACAGGAAGGAGATTTCCACAATTGACATTTGGTGAATTGCAAGCTATAAAAACTGGAGATGGCTGGGTTGTCTGCAGTTTCTAGGCACAGCGGTTAGATTTTGTCTCTTATTAAAAGATCTTAGTTTATTTAAAAGTTTTATTTCAGAATTTCTTTGTATACCAAATTAAAGCAAGAAAAGAGAACAAATCACACTTCTTACTCTTAGTAGGTTACATTTTCAGTGATGGCATAACTTAAAAAGTGGTTTTAATATCTCACATATCTTTCATCTATCATTGGAAAAAAGTTCCTTACTATTGTAGTCACTGTTACAAATGGCTTTCCTTCCATTTTGCCTGACCTATTTTGCTTTTATTGTGCTTAGAGTACAGCCAATTTTCTGCTTTAAAATCTGCTTAGTCTTTATTATTATGCATAAATTGCTGAATCATGTATGTGTCTATGTTGAAGTTGCCCCTTAATAATCCAGGCCTTCAGTGCCAATTTGTACATTTTAGCTGAACCGGAGATAGAAAATTCTTTCCTGCACCAAAAAAGCTTTTGGAGGAAAACCTGAGTAAAGTCTTTCCGAAAATAAATTTCTTCTCATAATTCAAAGAATTTCATACATCCATTGCAGCGGAGGTAGGGAAGAGGTGGGCCCTTTCTCTTCATTCAGCACAAAGTCATATTGTAAGAACAGATGGAAACCTTGAGACATAAAATTAATTTTTAAGGCTTAACATTTAGGCATTAGAAGACAGGGTAAAAAATATTTATATATATATATTTATATATAATTTGTTCTGGAGCTGTGAAGTGATATAGATCCACCACCACCCTGCTAGGCAATCCTCCTGCAAGGCAATGCCCAGCCATAGGAGTCGGTCAAAGACTGCCATAAGTACAAGTGTCACTGCTCCCTTCTGTCGAAGGGAGCACCCTGTTTGAGCACACCAGCTCTGCTTAACTAATAATGACCGTACAAAGGCAGATTTTTGACAGCTGCTTTCAAACTCCCTCTCTTAATGGGATTTCTCAGTCTTCTTGGTTATCTTGTTTCTTGTAACAAACTGGCATTCCAGCAGTGCTCCCTAACTAGAAAAAAATATTAACTCCCAGTAACAGAAAATATGCAGATCTTCCCATGAACACACTGGTCTTATTATAAGTAATAAATATTGGCTATACTCTGCCTGCTGTGTTACCCCCTCTGCCCAACATCCTCATGCCCCTCAACCTCACACATTTTTGCTCTTTGTGCTGTTCAAGATTTTGTTTGACCCTAAAATTCAGACTAAAATCTGGATTCTTTGCTTTTGAACTTTCCTATTCAGCAGGTCCTGGTAGCACACATACACAGCATTTCTTTGCCTGTAGAGATCCTTATACATTTTGAAGTGGCATGGGGGTGGGGTGTGGAGAGTCTCATTAACTAATGCATGCTTAGCGGATTTTTTACAAAATGTGTATATTTTTCATCTTTTATCAATATATATATAACCTGTATAGATGGAAAATAAAACAAAAAGATGAAGGAGCTTAAGTTGTTTAGCAGGTTTAAATTATAAAACTTTAAATTATAAAAGCCCTCGAAAAAGTCATTTCACATACTTGTTTTGTTGTGTCTTTCAAAGGGAAGAGACAGACTGGCTTTGATATATACCTAAGAAATATATCTGCATTATATTGTTAAAAGAAACGAGTTAATGCATTATGTTCCTCCTAACACTACAGGGCCCTTGGAGGGAGAAACACACTAACGCTGCCGCTGGGTCGGAGGACGGGGGCTGGTTGGGAAAGGGGGATGTTCCAGGCACGGAGCGGGGGGACACAGCCCGCAAGGCCTCCTGCAGAATACTTCACAAAGGAGCACACAGAAGCCTTACAGACGCTGCCTGAAGGTAACGTGGTGCTGGGGATTTTCCTGGGGAAAGGGACAGGCATTAGCAGGTTTAGTCCATGAACTCTTTTCCTTCCCTAATTTCTGGAAGCCTCTTTCCTCTCAGCTCGAAACAACCCGAGCAGGGGGCTTTCCTTTTTTTAGGTGCAAGCGTATACACGCTGTTATTACCTGCACACTTTCAAACTCCAGGCTATCAATACCAGAAAGCAGATGTTTTCCAGCTGTGCGTCACTGGCCGCTCCTGCGATTTCCCAGTAGATGGCAACGTTGCTCTGTCACCTCGTAACACCCGCTGTCCCCGTCCCCCCGCCGGGCACCTGCCTTGGCCGCCCGGCCCCACCAGCAGCGCTCGCACCCTGCGGCCCGAGCCGCTCCGAGCTTGCCTTGCTAGCCGCCTTGATGAGAAATTATTTCAGCCACTCAACATGCTAAATAGCAACGTATACAAACAGATACAGCAAAAGGGGAAAAAGAAAAGCCATAGCTGGCTGAAAGAAAACTACGCTCAAACTTGCAACAGAATAAAAGGTGCCTGTTCAGCTGCATACAGTTACAATCTCTGGCACGATGAAATTATAGCTGTCACGCCACTGTCGTGCAAATAACACGGCGGTACTTGAAGAAAAGGCAAATCTCTTAGTTATCAGCAAGGCACGAGCTGAGACACAGGGGAGGCAGCTGCTGGCCTCCCACTGCGTTCTGTTGGAGGAGACACCAGAGATGAGCATTAACAGTAAGGAAATATTGAGAGTATCCCACAACACTGACTACAAAAGGGTTTAAAAAAAGTCTTCTACATACCACATATTTGCACGTGCCATTATGCAAATAAATGCTGATGAATTCTATCACTCTCACATCTGGGCTAATCAAGGTCAGCTATCATTTGATGCACAGGTGAATGCTCTGTACTGAAAATGACCAGCTCGCTCCTTACCAGCCTTCGTCTGCAGACTCTCACCTGCTAGTTGTTGAAAACAACGAGCACTGCAGCACAATAACAGCAAAATACCACACTGAAAAATCTCATTTCCCTTACTTTGTAGGTACAACAAGAGTTTTTTTGAAAACTGTCTTCAGCATTAGGCTATATAGTCCAATTTTTCTCTTGCCCACACAGATATAAACAAAGAATAAAAATAAACAAAGAAATTAAAGAAACAGGTAAAATAACCACAACTGACACCAGAATTCATTCTCTTACCAGATAAACCAAGGTGCTCCACCAACACAGAAACTCTCCTGGCACTTTGGAGCTGAATAGGGAGTTCCAGCCTCTGGGCAACTGAGCCATTTCATAGAATCACAGAATCATTTAGGTTGGAAAAGACCTCTGAGATCATCAAGTCCACCTGTTAGCCGAGGACTGCTAAGTCCACCACTAAACTATGTCCCTAACTGCCATGTCTATGCATTTTTTAAACACTTCCAGGGATAGTGAGTCCACCACCTCCCTGGGCAGCCTGCTCCAATGCTTGACCACCCTTGCAGTGAAAAAACTGCTACTCGATCACAAATCCTGAAATCCAGCAGTGTCAGTTATCAGATAGCCGGCTATAGTGGCATTACCTGATCCATCAGGGCTTGTTTCATCATACCTTCTTCAGCTTCCTCACTAAATGCTGATTTGATGTTTCTCCTCTTTGCCATCTTTGATAGTCCCCTTCTGCTTGTGGTTATTCTATACAAAGATGCATCAGTGTCAAAAAGAGAGGGGCTGTGCAACTGTGGCAATGGATACCTGCTGGGATGCTTGTCTTTGCTAATGTATAATTCAGATCCTGCTAAAACACGTAATTCATGCATCTAAGCATGTAAATTTTAATTCATAAATACTTTTCCTCTTGCTACTATCAAGCAATAACACAGGATAACAAACTACCTCAAAATATAAAGAACTAGCGCAAGCACTGTGTTTCTAAGGCTTTGAGTAACTGACTCAACATGCCACCTGGGTTGCTACCCCTCGGTACAAAACTCAGGGCTAACTTCAG
Organism: Falco naumanni; assembly: GCF_017639655.2. Taxonomy (NCBI): domain Eukaryota; kingdom Metazoa; phylum Chordata; class Aves; order Falconiformes; family Falconidae; genus Falco; species Falco naumanni. The sequence continues at coordinate 39,130,671 of NC_054059.1, read as the reverse complement.
CCAGTAACCAGAATGAAGCTAGAATATATCTGGCTGTAACATGCTCTTCCATGCTACACACACCTCAAAACCCAAGAGCCTGCTTCTGGTTCTCATACATCTCCAGCGAACTGAAGTTCTGCATACTTACTGACAACATACTCAGCAGATATACTGTTCTGCTGTCCAGAACAGAACTGGACAGCCAAAAACCAAAATCCAAAGATCCTACACAACTTATACATCCTGCTGAAAGGGAAGGCTTCTTGTGTCATGTGTGATGCAATTAGTATATCAGAGACATCCATACCAGGTAGGCAGGTATGACTCAGGCCCCGCGGGACACAGGCAATAGCTGGAGGTCTGGAGGGATGGCCTGTGGCAGTACAACAGCTCTGGGCGCTCACAGGCAGGTAAGGCTTGCCCAAATTTTTGATACAAGCAAGAACTAAACTGTGTTGGTTGAGTATGTTACACATTTTGAGAAACAGAATTTTATTGGGATATCAAGAAATCAAAGGATTTCTTAGAGTACAGACCAAAAAAAAGAGCTGTTAAAAATGTTTCTCTAATGTCTCACTAAACCCAGACTACTCCAAAAGAGCTGCACTACCTGCCTGAACAAGGTATCTGTCAGACTGTTTCTAAGCTTCAGAAAATGGCAAGCAATCCAGGCAAGCACAGCACGCAGGTTCAGGATAAGCCCCTGACATGCTCTCATTTTTGAGGTTGGGGATGGAAGGGGTTGTTTAACGGCAGGAGCGCAAAACAGGTCAGCTCTGTGCCCTGCACTGACCTGTGATCTCAGCTCTGTGCCCTGCACTGACCTGTGATCTCAGCTCTGGCTTGAGGAACTAAAGTACTCACGTACCAGATACAGAACAATCTGATACTACTTAGTGAATTCTATCTGCAGCCTGTTGGTTTTTCTTGGTTTTATCTATCAACTGTTCAGCATCCAGCTCTGGCTAAGCCTGCTACTTTCCAGCATTCGCTAGATTTGTGTCATTCCAAGAAACAGACCCTTCAGAAAGCATCCTCTTATCCCAAATCTTACAAGCAATAGCTTTTGTGCCAATGCTCTGAGGTGGTACAAGCTCCCACACCAGTGGTCACAACAACAAAACAGTTAAGAACGTATACGTTTACTTGCCCCTAGCAAGTACTATTTGAGATGCAGTCTGAACACACCTTTCTTGTTTGCAGGAGACTGACATCTGCAAAGGAAATAGTTACCATCTCACAGAAATACCTGCCGTTACTGAAAACAATTGGACTTGATGAAGCCAAAGGTCTTTTCCAACCTAAATGATTCTATAATTCTAAAACATTCCCACACAACATTGCTTCTCACTCTCACTAGTACAATTTGTTGCTATGAAATTTCAAGGATGCCAGTGACTGATTTTGAAAGTTGGTGAATATCTAATGTGTATCTAATAAGCAGCAAAATGAGGCAGATGTGACAACAAGCAAAAGGACAGTAAAATAAAAAAATGACTGACATATAAAAAGAAACTTTGTTTTGTTTAAAAAAAAAAAAAAACAAACAAAAAAACCCACAAAAAACCAACAACAAAAACCCCCAAACCACAGAACACACAAGCAAAAAGCACCACTACTTCCTCCTCCTGCTTATTTGCAAAATCCATCTCACTGGCTAAACACCAAAGCACTGTTCAATAGGCACACTGCTCGCAGTGGGAAGAATCCTGCTTGCATTGTAAGTAATCCTTTGCTACCAAGGACACAGGCAAACATGCATAATCCCAGCAGTTCCCACCCTGCAGAAAGGTCTGCACGCACCCACTGTGTTGAGCAGAGTGGAAGGCAGCCTTGGCACCCACCTTACAGCCCTCAGCCTCCAAGTATGAGGCAATAACAGTGCCTGGAGCGAAGAAACACACCAATGATACCTTATGGCACAGATTGTATTTTGTAAGTGAGAGAGAGAGAAGCTAAAGAGAGAAACTTAAAATCAGTAGCAATAATTCCACCCATGCCTGTTCTCATTTCTAAATCCAACATTTTAAGGATCCTAAGCAGCAAAGTAAAGCAAACCTTTACAGTCCTGTCAAAAGCAGCCAGGGGAATAAGCACTCATTACGCTATGAATGCAGATGAATGTACTCCCACACTGAGTTAACAGCGAACAACACAGGGATCTTCTGCCTTAGAGAGGATGAGACTGACAGATGGTGCAGGTGCTCATGTTCTCCAGAGGCAAGATGATGCTACTGAGAACCATGTGGACAGTACAAGATTTATGAGAGAAAAATGGAACCATGCCATAGACTGAGGTATTTTGTTGTTGTGCCACGTCCCTAAACTCCTGCCTACTCTTCTTCACATCAACTCTATTTTTCTATTTCCCCCACCTCCATCTTGCAGCAGCTCCCTGGTGACATCCCGTTTGCCTCTTCCCGCACAGAGGTTCCCAGAAACACCATTCTGAGACCATTTAACACACTTCCCAGAGCTGAGCTCACATTTTTAGTCTACAGTGGGCACTGACACACGGAACAGACGAGTAGATTAGCTTAGATGAAAAGGGACTGTTGTGGGTCTCTGACTATTCACCTATTCCCTATCAACACAGTTCTGAAGTTTTTTTCTGATCCATCATCAAAAGGGCTCAAAGACAGTGCAGCAAAAGTGCAGAAAGCTAAACAAAGAAGCAATTAAACCACCGTGAGAAAACTTTCTGAAACAAGACAGTCTAAGACTCCTTTTAAGCTCATGCAACTCTCCACCTGCAATGCTTAAGATTTTGCATGTGATTTATCTTCTACTGTAGCTTTCCATACGTCCTGCAGCACCAGCTGAGGGTAATTCAGCCTGGAGACAGGCGAGGAACGAAACAGTGGGTGGTTGTTGGAAGAAGAGGAAGTAACGTAAGCAATGCAAAGCTGGCATCACACAAAAGTGAGTTATCCTCTGCAGTATCCTGGCAGGCACACCAGGAAAAGCAGAAAAAGTATTCAACAGTATTCAACAGATGAATAAACAAATACATATGTCGACATACCTGTCCCTCCTTTACATGATTCAAATTTTGCCCCAGATAAACCCAGATGCTGAGAAGTCACTGTAAATGCACTGTTAATCCAAGTGCGAACCTGCTCGCGTGTATGCTAATGTTCTTAACAGGTTAATTATGTGTTGAATTATTTCTAGCTGTACACAAGATACTATGTTGAACCCACACAAACCACTGCTGCCTTATGTTATCATCGCTCTGTTCTTCTGTTAGATGATATCTTGTTTACCTTTTCCAAGGAACTTAAATAAATCCCCATGGAAAGTACACATCATAGTCCTAACCTCAGTACTTCGCCATTTTCACACACACACAAAATGATTTTTGCTGTGCAAAGCCACCTGAATCACCATACATATAAATTAAGGCAAGGGTCTGAATCTACGACAGGTCAAAGAGGCAACAATGAGGTGACACTTGGCATCACCCCATCTAGTTTTTAGGCATTCAGCTCACAGACACATTCACCAGTCTAAATTAGACACCAAACCCCACATCGATAGTGCCTGACATTTTAAGTACTGAAGATTTGCCCTCCCACAGGTGTATTGACATTTTTCATAACGTGGCTGCAAAGACAGGTGTGTGTGTGGATAAAATATCCTGAAGTAACAACGAAGTACTCAAGAAGAATGTTTCTCAAATCTATACTCAGAAGTTCCATTAAAATTTTTATTGTAGTGAATTCACTACAATAAAAGCTGCCCCTGAAAACCTAAGAGCTGTTTTTGAAACTGGGGCTCCACAAGTCAGATCCAACACAGTCTCACAGGAAAAAAAAGGATTTACTACTCACAGACAAGCAAAAAAAAAAATACCCTTCAGGCAACTGCCCAAGCTGCAGAGACAGACCACGTTACACGATCTTTATTTGCTCCGTTCCCACACACAGACTCCCTGGCAGATGAAACACAAGAAAGCCCCCATTAGTATGCTCAGGAAGCAAAAGCTCGGGTTTGCCAGCCTTTTACCAGGCACCACGGTCAACATCAACCAGAACATGTCAACGTGCAGCCCAACAGGCTGCATAATGAAGTGGGTTCTGGCATTTTCCAGTTGCTGGTGCAGGGAGCTGTTGTAAAACCTGTCACAGCAAGGCATAACGAACCCCTAGCAAGGCCACCGGGCTTGCCGGGGCACAGCAAATCCTAAGCGGTAGGTGGTGGTGAGATCGCTTATAAAAGCTGATAAGCACTTAAATGGAGGGCGATGGATGAATTACATTGTACGTAACCTCAGCATGCTTGACCCCACCACCATGGTGTGCATGTGTTTGTGGTTTCCAAGGCTGCTTTTTATAAGAAGGAGAAAGTGAGTTCCAGCCTTCTTCCTACCTTCCCAAAGGAACGGCACCACAGGCGCTGCCCTGCCCGCCCCACTGGCTGCCGGCACGGCTGGGAGTGCCTGGGTACCAGTGCAGAGCCCAGCAAAGGAGGCAGCTCCTGGGGAGCCAGTTTGTCACCCGCTACCTGAGTTAACTGCAGGAGGAACTGGGACACACGGTTTACTTTGGGGTTTCACAGCACTCATCACTCGGTCTCTGCCTCTATTGGCTCCAGCAGTGACAGTCGCCAGCACCACTCCTCCTGGCTGAGCACGCCCTTCCCTTCAGCCTGGCTCCGACCTGAGTCTGTATCATTTTTCCAGGCATCTGAGAACAGACCGCTTTCCCCAGATACCCCAGCTCGCATCCTTGTTGTGTTTTAACCCCAACCAGAGGCACGAGAGGTTGTCAGAGCGCTCGTGGTGTAGGAAGCTGTTCTGCAGCCGCTTCCTACCTCCCCATCCCAGGAGGCAGCCGGGGCTGCTGGCAAAGTTCTGCTCCATGCTTCAAGCCCTCATTTTAAACACACTTCAGGTTGAAAAAGCCATGAAGGAAAAAAAAAACCCAACCAAAAAACCCAAACAACCCAGCAACTTTCAAATTAATAAGGCCTTCGAGACTCTGTGTCTCCAGTAATAGATTTCCTTTTTAATCCATCATTTGATCAAATACTGAACATTTTTTTAAAATATCTGTTTTTAGACACAGAAATATAACAAGTTAAATGTCAAATCCTTGCTGCAAAGCACAGAGATGTTAAAATAGTAAGTGTTACACTAATAGCACATTGAAATGGGTGCACATTTTTATCCTTCTCAAATTTTACTTTTGAGAGTAATCAGACTATATTTTTCACTGAAATTTCAAAGATACATATTGTAACCTGATGCACACACCTGGATCAGAATTTCATCCCCTCCGGAGGCGGTTTAATGGTTAAAAAAATAGCACTAGGATCTAGGAGACATCAGGCAGTGCTAAATACACAAAATACTTTACCCACTTATACTTTAATCAGGATTAGAGCATAGCCAGTCAATGCTGCAGTACAAATATTTGGCAATAGCCACAGCCAACTGTCATGCCAGAAATGTATTAGGCAGAAGAGAGAGCTGTTCATCTCATGCAAATTTAATGTCAAAATATATTATCTGTGACTGCACTTCACAACTCAGCATGGCTTTGTGTGGAAGATAAAACACTCCTATTTGAAGCATTATAAATGTTTGCTAAATGCATTAATTGCCCTCTCTTCTTACAAAGTGGCACTTCATTATTAGCTTACAGTGTGCTGTGTAAGCCAGATCATTTTTTCCTAATTCCTTACTGACACCTTAAAAACCTGTATTTTACTAATATTCCTTTGAATAAGAAGAGTGCCTGCTTTACCTCGGCATTCGGTGATGAACTGCTGCATTCAGCTCCTTGTTACTATGGCAATATTACGTGGGAGGTACAGAAACAGACTGATGCTTTTATCTTCTTCCTTTGTACAGAGAATATAGTCATATAGTCTCTTCTCCGCCCCCCCCCCCCCTTTATTTTTGAACAAAACAGCCACAAAGGGAGATGGCGAATCATTCAGAGAATCAAAACAAAGGTTATTTTAACTTTGCTGTGATGTTAACTGAGGATAAATTGCAGGACTATGAATGAGATATAAACACCAAAGACCTTAAGATATGATCTGGCAAACAAAGTAGTTTTTTTCTTCTAATGAAAAAAAAAATAAAAATGAAGCATTAGTGACCCACACCGCTTGCTTCTCAAATAAAAGTGAACCCCTTTGCTGTTTAGCAGTACCCAGGCAATGGTGAGAGCAAGCATCGCTCACACAACTTGCTGTTTCCCCTGGAAACAACTAAAACAGTCAATGTAGGCACATCTGAGAGTGTCAGGTGAGATGAAACCCCACATTTTATGTGATCCTGTCCAAGGATCCAAGGCTGCTCTATGATTACTAACAATACCTCCTCTGTATTCGTGTCTAACTAACAATGGTTTAAGCCCCATCACCACCACCACCACCGCCCCCCAAAAAAACCCCACCAACCCAACAAAACCCCACAGGATGCAGAGAAAACTCTTCTGGTGGGCAATGCAATAGGAATAAAGTATTCAGTCCTGCTGCATGCAATCGAGATTTACAGCAAAATATCTCATTGGCATCTGTCGACTCAGCCATTTGCAAAAGCTCTCCTTGGCTGTATCAAAACAAACAAGACGAGCAAAGGTCTCCAGCCCAGGGAGCAGGCATCTTCAGCAGCTCAGCGGGCTGAGCTGAGGGGGGAGTTTTGCCACAGCTGGGGATCAGCCAGCAGTGACAGAGCTGTCTGCAGCCAGGTTTGCCACGCTCCTCCTCTTCTGCTTACAATCTGTATTCATCCACCAGAGGTTAGCAAGAGGTATTGCCTTCAAATTTATTTTCATATTCATCATGCTGAAGCTAGGAAAAAGAAAACATGGGATTTCGCCCCCCCCCCCCAAAAAAATAAAAAAAATCAACTCTTCAAACTCAAGAACAGTATGTTTTAGGTTTCTAACTTGATATGCTACATTTCCTCAGTTGCTCATTCAGACAAGAGCACAATTTGGCAGATGACTTTTTGTAGTCCATGGTCTACTTACACTTCAGTACTGCCCTAGACAACCCATTTTTTTTTTATCCTTTGCCCCAAGTAGTCTGTAGTTTTGACAGCTATGCATTCTTAATGTATGTTCCTGGGGCTTTTAGCATTTTTAAAATAACTTGCCAGTGGAGGTAGAGATTCCTTATTACCAGATCTAAGCCTATGGGCCACTGACTTTTTCAGAAATGCCATTAAACCCTCAGAAGTAACCTTCAGATTCCAAGTAATCCACAAATCACAGGATTTTTAACTCTGGCTGGTATACAAACCAGTTTACTTTGCCATACTGCTGTAAATAAATGCAGAAAAAACCCAACCCAGAAACTGATTAATCTTAACATTGCAATAAAGCATTTCCCATGGGCAGCTGAGAGAAGCACTATAGAGACATATATTTGTAAGAACTCCAGAAAAAGTAAACAAGAAAGACACCCCCCCAACAGTAAACTGTCAGTATGACCGATAACAAGGTTAGCAATAGGGATGTGAACGCCCTACCTTGCACAAAAAGCTTTCCCAAACACGCCAGGAACCAAAAACCAGTCCAAAAGGCATTATAAGCATCAACATGAATTCAGTATTCGCTATTTCATGGTAATTTCCCCCCACAATCTTGGCAGTTTTAAATTAAAGATATCATGGTGATCACTAACAGTATCTGGATCAGACTATTTCCCATTTTGACAGAAGCTCATTGTAAGCTCAGTGGGAAAAATTAAGAAGCCATGAGATTGAAAGTGGGGGATTAATACTTTCCTTCTATTTGTAGTTTAAAGGAATCACTTGTTAATGGCATCTCATGCATTATCCTCCAGGTACATCTGCCAAGACAAATTATTTCTACTCTAAGTTGACTTGCGTAAAGTCTACACACAACTTTTTACTCAAAGTTAAAAGCAGCTTAGTGACTACCTATGAAATGAAAAAAATTAACTCTCCATACAACAAACGTTTGAACACAGTGACCAGCACAAATTTGTAACAAGATCTTAACAGCAGAGCATCACAGCGTTCCTTTCTAATGGTGTTTGTACAGAGCATTTGTGCCTGTCCCAAGAAGAGATTTCAGTCATTGCAAACTGACGTGGAGAAGACATGTTAGTGTGTAAGACAGCTCACTTGGTCAGTCACGAAACTCACTCTTGAGATTAGTTCAGCACTTCACACTGGTAAAAAAATAAATCCTAATGACATGCAGCCCCACACAACAGCCTCCTAGAAACATTTATTCAGCTGATAGGGAGAAAGGGGAGAGGGTTTAGCTTGCTATCAGGAACTCCAGGAGAAGTTATAATTGTAGTGGCCACAGGAAAAAAAAAATAATGAGAAGGGAGGACAGGACTGTGTCATATGAACATCTATTAAAATGGCCAGATTTTAAGACCTTCAAATATTGGCCAGTAAATACATTAAAATGTTTTCAAAGAACATAACCATAATTACTATAAGGACTGTGTTTTAACAAAAACAAACACACCAAAATAAAAAGCAAAGGCACAGCTTCTTATTAAGCACTATTACCTGTTTCCTGCGATGAAACCAGTAACACCCAGAGCCGGAGGACATGCACCCTCTGGGCAGTGCAGCCGGGCGGCTGCCAGAACCATAACTTTCCTGCTGGTCTGTCGAGAGAAAGAGCGAAGGTGAACGGGACGGCATGATACGGGGCAGCACCAGCCCACCTCGGGGGTGAGAACAGCCCAGCCACAGGTCCCACCTCAGGCACACTTTGGGGGGCTTTCATGACCCCACACCGCTACGGTGCTGCCCTCGCACTGGGCTCTCACCATCACTCCGCTCCCAACGCCACCATCACCCCGGCACCGGGGCAATTCTTTTCTTGAGAAATTTGCTTTCATTTGCTCCTACTTCGGTTCTGGTTGTAAACAGTCTGTGTTAGGTTTTAATTTAAAGCATTGAGAGTTTTGTCGCCTTGTGCTGTTCCCACTCGGGTTTTGCTGTTCGGAAAATGCCCCAGCAAAGGAAACGCTGCAAAGCATTTCCCATCCCCTCATTATGTGACTTACCTGATCAGCTCTTGGTACTACACTGATGGGTGAAACTCAAGCAGCCATGTGAACGTTAAAAAAGAAATTGAAACACCAGAAATTGCTACAATTTGCTCTCTTCTGTGCTAATTGCTAAGAAGCTAAGAGCTTCCGTGCTAATTTATTTTTATGCTTAATTAGGAACTTTTTTTTTCCTTTTCATTCAAAGCTCAGCTTCTACCAGCACTCAGAAGTGTAATAATGACAGGAAAGATGATGAAACTTATATTCCTTTAGTTCAGAGCACTGAAAGCTGAACATCAGTTGACTCTCACCCAGCAGTTCATTTAACCACAATGCAAAACTAATTTGGGGAGTGGAAATAATTCTTAAAAATTTTATCACACCTGGCACTTTCACCCACGATGCGAGCCCTCACAGTAAGAATGACCTAAGGTCATTATCTCAAGACACCTCACCGCAAAACACAGGCTGGATATTTTTGATATCTTAAATTTTATAAAAACAGAACAACCAAGAAAACCTTAAGCCATTCCACAGCTCTCAAGCTTTCATCATACATTGCAAAGAAGGGAAAATGACTTAAAATAACATCCTTCCAAAAAACCTCTGACAACTCTTTCAGTAAAATTAAAAGGGGCTAAAAGCCCTTATCTCGTTGCCTATGCACTCATCTTACTGTGTCCCACTGGGAACCGGTGAACTCCCCCGGAAGCAGCTCCTCACCCACACCACATCGTTTGCTGGCTGGCTGCTGAAGCCGGTGGAGATCCAGGCTGGATCCCAGCAGCTGAGCAGCCCTGCTACAGGCATTCATTCAGTTAGCATCAATGTTCTCCCCGTATTCTCAGAAGCAGCAAGAACACCTATGAATAACAAACTATAAGGTGGTATTTTGAGGTTTTCCTCCCTAGGAAGGGGAAAGAAACATTCGTGCCTTTCTCAGGCCAGGTACCAAGCTGCAGTAACCTCGGTGCTGCCTGAGCTGAGCAGAAACAGATCCAGAAGCAGTAGATCACCAGCATCGCTGCAGGCTGGGAGCTCAGACATCGCTGTAACCGGTCCTTGCAAAATGGTGATTTCTCTTTCAGGAAGTATCAAAGCCAAACCTTTTCAAAAGCTCTTCCTCTCTTTACAAAGCCACCACCTAGGAGAGGCTTTTCTTAAGAGAGAAAACAGCACGTGCCTTCAAGTGCCTCACAAAACCAACCCACAAACCCAAACACCCCCCAGGGGGGAAGGGGAGCTGCTCCCAAGGCAGACACTGCCCACCAGCCCCCTAGGAGAGCAGCTGCCCAGGTGCTCCCCCCCCAGCGGGGGTGGGGTCCTGAGAGGGGCCAGTGGGGCTGTTTGACAGCTGCTCCTAGGGAACACCCCTTGTCTGGGCATCACAAGTGTTCTGGTGAGGAAGACCACGAAAGAACATAAAAGCTGGGCGACAACATGCTCTCCCCTCAGCTTTGAGAAGGAAGATGGTGCTAATTGTGTCAGCAGGGTGGGAGAGCTGAGACCGGGGCTAGAACCCGAGAGCAAACTCAGTGATGCACAGGGCTGGGGCTGTTTAAAGAATCATGGGCTTCACCTGTGCCTCGCTTCTCCAGGCTTGCTCAGAAACAGCAGGAAGGCTGAGACCATTTATTAGCCACCTTAAAAAAAAAAAAAAAAAAAAAAAAAAAAAGGGAGAAATACAGACCCAGAATGTCTTTTTTTCCACCCCCCCCCCTCCCCTTTTCCACCATAAATTGTACTGATGTGTTTGGAGGAGGAAGGGCCCTGAAGCAAGTATCGATTATTTTAAGCATACATGGCACCAGCTGCTCATAAGTCTCTTTCAGCAGCTGAAAGGGTTATGAGTGGGAGGCTGAGGCTGAGGCACTTTGAAGATGGCTAATATACTGTAAAAAGCAAATATAGTGACTTCCAGGCCACTTGATCGTTCTTATGGCAAAAGCAGACCTATGGTACCTGAAAAGCATTCCTGAACATGTCTGATCTGTTCACCAGTACAGAAGAACAGTTCATACTTAGGTCAATCCTTGCACTGGGACACGCGGGCAACCCCACAGGCTGAGAACTGGAGGGGGGGCGAGCCGACAGCAGCCCTACCCACCCAGGGGAAGCTCCCCTTGTGTCGGCTGAGCACAGGCACAGCCGAGGGACCAGAGAGATGCTGTTTCACAGCATCGTGCCCGCATTTTCCAGTCGTGCCAACAGCACCCTGCCCTGAACCCATGTCTCAGCTGGAAGAAGGCCCAGGCTGAGCGGGGACCAACTGGGTACCCACCGGTGCTGTGGTGGCAGGTTTGGCATGTTTTGGTTCTTGATGCTTCAGACGGCTTTCGCTCTTGCAGCAAGAAAAGGAATCATGATTAGTTTGTATTTCAGTGCCTCTTGGCATACAATTAAATAATGGATCTTAGATAACAGCAGCAGTACTGCACAAAAGCAAATGCAATTACTTACTTGAGGGTTTTCGCCGTCTGAATCTCCATAGGCATTTTTGTCTTTTGAAGCCTGCCACTGGGCTCAAGCATCTATTATACCACATATTAACAAACTAAACAAGCAGTTCTGTTATGTTTCATTTACCTACAATTTCTGGATACAAGAATCCATCAGTTTTCTTTTTAACTGAAAAAATACCAAGAGCTAAGCTACATGCAAAATTGACAGAAGTTGCTGTTAGGATGTAGGAAGTAACTTCGTCTGTCTATTTTACTACCATTTGTAAGATTTATAGGCATTTCAGACAAAAGCATTCAGAACACTAGGGGCATCATTTATTATTAAAAGAGAGCAGAAAAGTAGCAAATACCGAAAACAATAAAACCTGATGTTAACGTTTAATGAACGTTCCAAGTTCCAAGCAGACACTAGTTATATGACTCCACAGAGCCCAGTGGATCTTAACATCCAGCCCCAAACTGGGACTGCATGTCCTCATCGCAGGAGGAGCCCGTCTCAGGCTCACTTCCAATTACCACGTTACCATGACTTACCTAACACAAAAGATCTTAGCTGCATGATCTCTGGGTAGCTTTGTTCAAACTAATTCTAAGGGGGGGGGAATAATCAATCTACCCAGGCAGTTCCTGAGTTCTCAATTTCTTCTTTCTGTTCTTTCTGGTTACTTTGAGCAGGTTTTTCCTTTGCCAGACTTGGCAGTCCTCTTCAATCCCCACCCCCCCCCCGTCTCAAGCCCCCAAGTCATGCTGTATTTGCTGTTGTGCATTCAAATTTACTGAATTTTGTGCCGCACTTCAGACTCTGAACAAAGCAGCTTTCAGTCTCACAAGCAAGCTTTATCATACTTCAGCCCTTAATGAGTGAATCGCTTTTTGTTGCAATTGGAGATGCTGATTATAGTTGATATGAAAGTGCAATGCAGTTTTAAGGAACAACATGTGCAAGAGTCTATGATGCTCCTTTATAAACTGGCATTCCCAAAAGAGGTACAAGAGGAAAACTCAGCTGCAGCTCGGCTACTACTGTCTTCCTCATGGTTAGAAGAGGGAAAAACCAAAACAATAACAAAAAGTTGGTGTGACATCAATCCAGCATAAATTAAATTCAGCAGCAAATTTGCAATTGTTAAGGCAGATTTTCTCGAAGATGTTACTGAAAATTGATGAATATGGTAGAACCACTTGCAAACTCAGTTACAATGATATGAAGATCCATGTCTTTCATAGCTAGCACTACAACCGACTCTACATTTGCTTAAAGGAAACACAATTACTCTCCAGACGTTCTCCTGCCCCATGCTTTTCTCTCTGGCCTTTGAGTATAGCTATTTCACACCTGTATTATACTGGTTCATTATTTTCAATAGCTGTATCAATGCATTTAATAAATAATTTCTCAAAACATCTCCCCTGTTATTCCTTCAGTTTCAGGAAGAAAAAAAACGGAAAGAATGTTTGAACAAACCTGGAACAAAAGGGAATACTGTACAAAATGTAGCACATCACTACATTATGCAACTAATCTATAGAAAGGCTTATCTCCTGTGATTTAATGGAATGATCAACAGAGGCATAATTTGGTTTAAACAACTGATACCTATCTACAGGACATGTGTAATTCCCAATTTGTGGCACTAAACTGTGTTTTATTCTGCTACATAAATTCAACTTCACATGTCCCTACACACTGACATTCATTTTCAAAATATTTACCATTCCGTAGCAGGTATCTAGGGCTGACTTTTGTTCTGAGAAGCCAGGTAACAATACGAGAGCGGCAGTAAGCGACCGAGATAACTGTAAGCCTGTTAAGGTTCACCTTGCCCTTTCCAGCCGGGATTTTTGCACACTTGGCCCCTCGCAGCACACAGAGCCCCGAGAGCATCAGCTACGGGCACAGCCTGAGGTGGGGGGAGGCTGCGGCGGGTCCCGGGGGTGGGGGGCCGGGGACACGCTGACAAAGGATGCTGCCGCTGTCCCTCCCCACCCCCGCACGCTGCCAGCAGCCCGAAAGGTCGGACGTGTCTCCGTGACCGCCCAGCAGGGGTGTGACACCAGCAGCCCCCCGCCCCCCCTCCTCCGCCCAGCCGCCCCCCCAGCGGTACGGTGTATAACGGGGGCTCTGCGGGCGGTGACCCCCCGCCCCCTCATCCCGAGGGCACCCAGGGGGCTCGCACACCCCCCCGGCAGCCACGGACCGATCAGCGACAGCCCAAGGCGGAGCAACGGAGGCGCCGAGGCTGCTGCCACACAAAAGTTGAGTCATTTATTCAAATAAATAAAAACGAACTTTTATGTACAAATATACAAAAGCATCACGCACACCTTATAAAGTACTCGGAAGCCTTAAAAAAACAAAAGACGGGGGGCAAGGCAGGACGCCCACAGCCGGCCCCGCTCCCCCCCAGCACCCCGGCACCGGCGGGCGGGGACAGGCGCCGCTCCTTTGTCCCTCGCCGCACAGCGGCGCCGCCGCTCCGGGGATCGGCTCCGGGGACCGGCTCCGCCTTCACCCGCCGGGTGTCCCCCGGCGCGGCCGGCATCACAAAGGCCCAGGCGACCCCCCCGCCCCCCGCCCCGGTGGGGCTCAGAGGGTGCCCAGGTGCGGCAGCGTCTCCAGCCTGTCGGGGCGGTCGCGCCCGGCCGCGCTCTCCACGCCGCGCAGCCACTCGGTGCATTTCCGTACCAGCCCCTCGTCCACCGCGGCCCCCGCCGCCGCCGCCTCCTCCTCCTCGTACTCCTCGTCGTCGTAGCGGTGCCGGTCGTTGAGCAGCGAAATCTTCAGCAGAGCGCGCAGGTCGCCGCCGCCCGCCCGGGCGCCGCGCCGCGCCGGGGCCGGGGGCCGCTCTGCCGCCGGGGGAGGGGGCGGGCTGCCCCCGCTGCCGCTCCAGGTTGCGGCGCTGCAGCACCCGGATGGCCTCCGGGGGCAGGCTCAGCGAGAAGCGCAGCGCCGGCTCCCCCGCCGCCCCACCGAGGCTCTCGCAGGAGCGGCTGGCGGCCCCCGGCGCCCCCGGGCGGCCCCGCGGCTGCGGCGGGGCGGGCGGCGGCCGCGACCCCCCGCTCGGCCGGCGGCCGGCGCTGTAGCGAGGAGCAGGGCCAGGAGCTGGAGAGGGGCCCCGCCCGCTCCGGGGGCGCCCCCCGCGCCTTCCGCGCCGCCTTCTCCTCCGCGGGCCGAGGCGCTGCCTTCTTGGGGGCCGCCGCCGCTTTCCTGGGCTGCGCCCGGGCGGCGGGGGCCGGCAGGAGGGGCGGCAGGGAGGCGGTGCGGCCGGGCGCTCCCTCCGGCTCCTCGCCGCGGGCCCAGGGGGCGGCGGGGCGCGCTCCGGGCAGGGCGGCGCATCTCCCCGCGGGCGGGCAGGGCCCCGCGGCGCGCCGGGGCTGCAGCCCCATGGCGAGCGGCGGACGAGCGGCCCCCGGCCGGCGGCGGCAGCGCGGGGCGTGGGCTCCGGCTGCGCCGACGGCCGCTGCTTTTCCCCCTCGGTAAGCCGGCCCCCGTCCCGCCCTTCGCCCGCCCCGGCAACACCCTTCCCCGGCGCGGGGCGGGGATGAGGTGTCCCCCCGGCACCGGCCGTCCCGCCGCGCCTCCCGCGAAGGAAGGGTAGGGAACGGGGGGGCCCTGGCCCCTGGGGCAGGCTGACACCTCCCCAGTTCCTCTCGAAGTCCTCAGGCCTCCCAGCGTGAAAGGGCGGGTTCTGAACGCCACGTTAAAGCGGCATCCTCCCGCCACCGTCAAAGCATCAGCGACACTTTGAGCAGCCCGGCCGCCGCAGCGCCACGAGGAGGGGCAGGCGGAGGGGGCAGGGCGCCGGGAGCGGGGGCAGGCTGGCACCCCGCGGTGCCCCAACACGCACACGTCTGTTCGAGGACAAGAGCAACTCGGCTTGGCAAGAGCCAGCCTGGTCCCAAGACCCTTCTGCCTCGCCTTAACTCCTCCTGTGACTGAAACAAAGCTCAACGCTTCTGCAGGGTTTTTGTTATTATTCTCTCTCTCTCTTTTTGTTGTTGTTGTTGAGGAGGAAGGCAGTTGTCTCCTACCTTTTAAAAGTAACCTGAACACGAATAGAGTTTAGGGAGGTTTCATAGGGTAGCAATTAAGTAAACATGTATTCCTATGAATCCAAGATTACTACTT
Source organism: Falco naumanni (assembly GCF_017639655.2). NCBI lineage: Eukaryota > Metazoa > Chordata > Aves > Falconiformes > Falconidae > Falco > Falco naumanni. The sequence goes on along the minus strand of NC_054059.1, from coordinate 39,115,095 downwards.
CTTCAAAATGTAGTCTAAAAAGCCACCGCCTGTAATTTCTACAGATTCTACTTCAAAGTACTATGTTAATTAGGGTGCCAGAATTTTATCAATAGATGGTGTAAGAGTCGGTCTAAAGAGAACAATATTGTCTCAACATTGCCAACAGAGACCTGGAGATGGAATGTGGTCCTCATGGACATCAAGACACAAAGACCCTGGGAAAGAGAACTGCATGGTACGAGGAGTACTATGCCGTTCCCTGCCACCTGGGATTGAATAAGGCCACATAACAGCTGTTCAGAAGATGGATCACAACTGTGGTCATAACACCGAACCAGAAAACAATACAAGAACACGCCTCCTGGTGTGAAGCTAGCCGCCTCTGGGGCAAGATAACCTGGCTCGAGAAGGCGGAGACTGGTGGGAGTCCATGGACCAGAGGAGGAGCAAGGTGTGTTGCTTGGCATAAAAAGTTGCCAACTTTTTAGCAACTGAACTTTGGAGATCTTCTCCACCAAGGATCACAACGATCGGAAGGACCGGGGGGATGCTGCCTGGACCTGGGACCCTAGGGACGCCTTGGACCCGTGGTGGTAGCTATAATCCTCTTTCCTTTTCTTTTTACTTTACCTTTTATTCACTTTCTGTCTTTCTACCTATCGCATGCTGCTTTATGGACAAACAATAAAATTGTGCTGTTTGATTGAAGCATAACCCCTTGGCGTGGTCACCTTGATTTTTGCGCTTTGAGATCATAGTTAATGAACCATCACGAGTCCACTGAGTGGACCGTGACAGATGGGTAGGATGTATGCGATCCACAGGGATAAGAGATCTTCACATCTGTGGTTTCACGCTGTCATAAAAGGGTATCATACAATGAGGATGCATCAGCTGTGAACTTTTGGAACATTCATAGACAGCAAACAGGCAGATGTGAAGGTGCAGAAATACTGACAAAAGAACACAGGGTGTATGCAAATAAAGAAAGTTTATCCTTACATGTTCAGGACAGAAAAAGAAAGACTGCACATGATATAAACAGACCAAAGTGCATACAAAAACATACCAGTACATGGAACTTTTGGACCTCAGTTCTTGAACCCATTCTGTTCTGGTGATCTTGAGTGTTAACTGATGAGTGTTAGCTTTGTTATTTACCATAGCACATAAATTACAAAAACCCACAACACAACAAAAACCAAACCAATCTAAATAACTAATACCATTCTAATTAAAGATCACAGTAAAGGTGATTGTGTACCAGAACTGGTGGTTGATGTGCAAAACCAGCTCCAGAGCAAACAACCACCCAGTCCTGAAGCACTGACCAGCGGAATGGGATCTCTCCAGTGCCAGCTGTGGTCAGCAGCAGCATAGTAATTTCCAGGATGACATCCATCACTACCTACACACATACTAGTTAATCTTTAATGCAAACTGAAAACTGAAAGGAACTAAAAATTCACTCAAGGGTCCATCAGCATCCATGGGCTGTGACAGGTAGAGCTGGAAAGGCTGTCATTACACCACGCAGCACTAACAAGCCCAAGACCCTGCTGCAGCAATCAGGACTACCTGGTCCCCTATCACCAGCAGGAAGGATGCCTCACTGGCACTTGTAACGTTTACTGTTACTAGTCAGTTAAAAGGTGTGGCTTGATCAGCAGTTTAGCTGCAAAATCACGCAATCATCCTTCACACAGCTTTCCCAAAAACATGTTGCTATTTTGTGCAACATACACTGAGATATACAGGAATGTACTGCAATTTGTCTCTTTAGCCTCAACCCTGAATACTTACAGGCAGGGGGCTTTTTCCCCTTCCTGAAACTGCAGCTCGCATCTTTTCAAATCCATTCCTCCATTTGTGGATTATCAGAAAGAAAAAATAAAACCCAAAACAACTGGGGTTTAGAAAGCACATAATCAAGCACATCCATCCTGTGCTAAAAAGAACCTTCTGTAATACATCAGCCATCAAATACTAAGGATTTCACTTTGATCCTGAATAACTGAATAGCTCTTAGTTGCAAAAAACCAGAAATGAGACATCTTATTGAAGCTAGGCAAAGTATTAAGAGTATTTCACTTCAATCTGTTATCAGTTTAAGTCAGAATAAACAGTTTGTCTAAATACTACACGAAGAAGCTTTAAAATCACTTCTGCAAACCTAATTGCCAAATTAGGATGTAGTCATATATATATCCCACTTTTCATATTTTCATATTTATTCAAGTGTAATGCTGAATTTTTTAGCCCTCTATAGCCAATTTGTAAAGAAAAAATAGTTTAGGCACCTTTAAAACTAATTTATTTCACAAATCTCATTTATACATTAGCCGTAAGTTCTTCTAGTAAAAAGTATTTAAGTATGAAAGTAAAAAAAAAGTTTTAAATATAGATTTTTAATAAAATCCAACAAGCTTTAAACAGACCTTTCACATATTCGCTCTCATTAGGATTTTTCCATAAGGCACATGGATAGACATTTTAAAGGAGCAGTTAATTATAACTTACCAAATCTTTACAACGTTTATAAAACTCTGTCTTTGGAAAAGCGTACAACAAATAACATACAAATGTAAACGGCACATTGCAAATTTTAGAACTGTAAGTGAAATCTTTATGCATACTACCCAGATCTTAGTGGCTTGCCTACACTGGGGAATAAAGTGTTACTGGATGCAAGGTAGTTTTAAGACTACTCCGCACAAAGTATTTAAACGTACTTTTTTGTTAAAAAAAAAAGCCTAAAAGTTCCAGGATAAACACTAACAGTTTAACCAGTTTATTTTTAAAAAAGTTTCTAGTAAAAATTTTAATTAATTCCCCAAATGCAAAAGGCAAGGAACATACTAAATTGTTACTGGGTATTGCATGAGTGGAAAAAGTACAGTTTTCAGGGCAAGATTCACAGAGGAATAAGACTTGGTTTTTAAAGCATACAGCAGATCCTGTTTGTAATTTACCCTAGACAGGATGTGAAGCATTTAATCACAGCATCCCTTGAAAAAGAAAAAAAAAGTCAATTAAAATACGTTATTTTCTTTATATACATATCAACCATTACATACTTAAAATATTACATAAACTAAAGATAAAAATCAATAGTTTATCAAGTGCAGGACCTTAACAGCCATTGTTACATTGACTACATCTACAGCACCAGCTAAAGCAAAGGCTCAAGCCCACTCTGAAGCTCAGGTCTGCCCATATTGGCCAAGTCTTTAACACTGTTTATATTCAAGCACAGGCTAAAATGCAGACAGTGTTAAAAATTGTTCTGCAGCACACTTGGTGGCTTAACAAAGGTCAAAACCTTATTTTGCAAAGGCTGGCCAGCAAGGGCAGGGCTGAGGAGCATGCCAAATCCAGACAATCAGCAAATCACAGGTGCTCTGCGTCCAAGCCACACTGGAGTTACACCATGGTGTTGCAGGGAAAAAAAAGCACAGGCTGAAGAGTCTGTAGTGCCTGTACTAAGACTGTAAGGTGAAGAGCCGGCTCAGCCAGCTTAAACCTTAAGGTTTGAAAGATCTGAAGAGGTCTGTTTCTTTAACTGACAATAAACAAATGGTTTTCTCACTATTCTGCTTAGATCACTCACTTCAATCGCCTTTATTTTTCATTATTTAAAACGATGTAACAACTTATTAAGGAGTGGAATCCATATTTTTTTTGTTAGTCAACTTGAAAAATGAAGAAAAATACCATGACTCCTTAAAGTCACTATATGTATGTTCTTTGTTGTCGGGGGTTTTTTCTGCTATGCCAGCAGGAGAGCCACAATAAAAAGACCACACAAACAAAAAAACACAAAACCACAGACAAGTAAATTGTTGTTAAGAGTAAACCTTTAACAGAGTTAAATCAAGTAATGATAATTTTGTTAAAATCAAGATAAATGCATACTTTAAATAAACTATATAATACTGTTGTCTGGCACTTAACGTGGTTTAGATCACTGTTTCCAGAAGGCAGGCAACCTATACATTAAATTTATGATAGCATTCCACATAAACAAGTAACTCAATAATCCATAAAGAAATCACTGCACTCTTAAAGGCAGCCTGTGTAAAATTAAATTCTTTGGCTCAAAATCTAGTAGACAAATAAAACCAAATAAAGTGGTGCATATAACAGTGGTTTTGTGTCCAGAACTTGAAGTAGTGTTGGTAGGGAAGAAAATACCAGTGACTAGTAGCTCAACTTGTTTTCTGGGCAGAGCAGAACATTTAAAAGACAAGGAGGGTAAGGAAGGAATGACCCTACTGAGACTGTCACAAGCCCGCAGGAATTGTAAGAACTCAAGAATACTACTTTTGACTGGGTTAGCTTGAGATGTCAGAAATAGTAAGATGACAATTTGAAGCCTGAGTTCAGTTCACAGTATTTAATCCATTGTAATTATCAACTACTATCTTAAAACAACAACAAAAAAATTATGTGGCTTACTCATCCCTAGATCAAATCTGAAGCTTAAAAAAAAAAAATAAATCGACAGTACAAATTTTTTGGCAAAGACAGAAACACTACAGGGAGATACCAGATGAAAGGGCCAGACAATACTTTGTATTTTTCCCCCACTTCCACTACAGAAAAACTCATTAAGTAATATATAAACATGGAAGCACTTTATTTTTTACAAAACCACACTGCTGAAAGACCAAATGCATTTTACATGAAACACTACAGAAAAAATAGATTCTTCCATTTGTTTACTTGCATGTGGTTTCATAATGTGTTTGGCTAGCTTCTGTTGCCTTTTTGTACACACAAGATTGAAAAGAGAAAGAGAAGCTTGCCAAAATGAAAATTAGCATGAAGCATTGCCTTTGCCTCTCCTAAAAATGGAGAAATTCAGAAGTAGACTTAGCAGCTGAAGCTATGCTTGTTTGTTTGCTTTTATCTAAGACCTCAGATCCATAAGTTATCTTTAATTTTAGTACTGAAAAAGTCACTATTGCAATCTTTTTAAATCACTGGAGAATTGAAAAAAAAACAAAACCTCTATTTTCAGTGATGAAAACTAGAATGAAATTTAACAAAGAACTACTATGCACTTGTATTTAAAGCTTATATTAAGCATTACTTTGAGCTCAGCTATATCATTTTCTAAAAAAAGCAAAAGTAAACGGAAGAGGTTATATTTTTCACATACTACATTTACAGTCTTTTTTCCCCCTCCCTAGCATAAAGATAACTGACTGTTGTTAAGATGGAAGTTACTATGCAGACTCACCTTGCAAAAGGAATATATGACAGACTATACCTGGAAAAAAAAAGGAAAAAAGTATATTTGACTGAGTGTTCACGTGCCCAATTATTTCATTTAGTCAAGCATTAATAAAAGCAACCTGTTGTAACAAAACTTTTAAACAAGATTACCTACTCAATGTAATGCTTACCCAAGAAAAGATGACATATTTGGGCAAGAACTTACTGTACCACCAAGGATTTTCCACTTTTTCTTGGGTTTTTATATCATTTGTAACTTCTACTGCACATAAACTTAAAGGCTGATTTACTATCACGAGACTCAAAAGGAATGGATTTTTCTGGGAAAACTGTAGTCTTCAATATGACAGCTACAACTTTTTCCAGTTTAAAAAATAATATACATTACTACAGAAATAGACATTAATCATATTATTTATGTAACTCTAGATATATGCTGTAGTATGAATAGTACACTACAATCGTGACACTCAGCTGACAATTCTATTATCCTCTGAAACTTGCTTCTCACGTGACTCCAGGCTATGCTTTGTTCTCATGCCCAGACTGACCACTTAATAGATGTGAAGCTGTCTGCTGTAAACATGTAGGACACCGAGTTAGCAGTCTTCCCTCTATCTGGCACCAAGCACTTACCTGGGCCCAGCACAAGGCCCAACAGGCCCTATCCTCAACAAATGGTTATTTGTCCTCAGACCCAAGTTCAGTAGAGACACTGTGTATTCAGGGCAAGTTCAAACAGGAACTGTAGTTACCTGGGATCGTCTGCTAGCACCAAGTAATTCACTTGGGACAAGGACAACGAATCTGTTTAGTTATCTCCATAGAAAAAGCAGTAACTTCCAAAACTTAGGACAGGTTTGCAAGCATTCACCCAGTGTGCCCGCACATTCCCAGGCCCAGCCCTTGAGCGCACCTGGATGGTCATCACAGTACCCGCTGCACTAGATCTACCCTTCCACATGCACCCGCTCTTTACCCAGTGCTGCTCAATATTCTTGGGCAGGACACACACCATAGAAATGTTATATAGTTTCCTCCACTTCAAAAATGAAAATTTAGTTAGAACCCAAAAAAAGAGGGAGATAATCAGAAGAAGGCCATATGGATATACAGTTACTTTCACAACAGAGAAAAGGCATGAGAATTTTTTTGCATCTATATTCTTTTCATAATGTTTCAAATAAGTTCACACATCACAGAATATATTTAAAATTACCATTTTTGCAAGATGATTGCATATAGATTTTGCTGAAGTTACACAACCTAACTTTGAAAAACAGATTGAGGCTAGCATTTGGGCAAAATTACATTATGCAAAGCACATTATAAAGCTATATATATATATATAATCACAGAGGTAGGGGCAGGGAGAAGAAATTAAAATGAATTTTAAGAATCTTACCAGGTCATTGCCAACATCTGCAATATGCAGAATAGCAGTGCCAAACCTTTTTTGTTCCACTAAGTAAAAATAAATATTGCAAGTTAGTTAGTTTTGCACCAGTCTATACCATAAACAATTGCAACAGCGTGTTCAAAAATTTAGTTAACTGACAATGCCCAGATTTCCTTGTCTTAATTTGCTAGTCCTTCCTGCTCCAAGAACTCTCCATTTATTTTTGTCACTCCATTAGCATCATGCTATGAAAACCTTCTCCAGCTTTGAAAATGCTTAACAGCATCAATGCTATTGCTTTCACTTTCATTCATGATGCTGTACTTCTGCAAATATGTCAGTTCACTTCAGCTACATGTTTACTTCTACAGAACATACAGCCAGTTTGTCAATCAAGATTCCTGCCACTACTTTTTCTGTCTCTCTTCCTTTGCCTTAATCAGTTTAATATTAGAAACCCATGGTTTCTAACGACCACTACATGCTCTCTGATATTCTCTGACAAATGTACAATTTGTATAATTACAAATCACTAAGTACATTTTAACTCGCTTTTCTTAGTTCTTATTCTGCAGACTGAACCTGATGCTCTAGATTTTGTATTCTCATCTACAGCACATGCAGGTGGAAGGTACATTTGCCTTGTAGCCAGAAGGCTCATCACGCCACCTAAACTCAACTGCAGTTGAAAACACAAATACCACACACAAGCTCATCTTTCCTCTAGAACTGAACTGTATGTTTAAAGCTGTAATGCAATTAAACTAACCAAGCTAGATTGCTCTTTAGAGGAACAAAGTATTCTCACTCACCCAGAATACAGCACACAGAGTCAATACTAGGAAAAGCTGGGGGAAGATGAAAGGACAGACACACATACACACAAAAAAAAATGAATACTCAAATACACAACAAAGCAAATACAATAACTGTTTTCATGTTTTCAATGGGTAATCAGCATTTTCAGAATTGACTCATGAAAAAAGTAGAGCCAAAGGCTGTCACACAATGACTATATGCTGAAATCCATGTAAAGTTGTGTTTTTGAAAGCACAGTATGATGTGCTCCATGGCCAGAAGGGCTGGGCCAAGTCTTAGAAGAAAGAGGCAGGAACCAGGAGGAGTATAACCAGGTCTGTGTAGCCTTATGTGTTGGGTCTATTAAGAGGTGGGCTTTGGTGATAAAGGCTGATTGAAAGCAACCAAATAGCCTGGAAACTGCTATTCTATTATTTCAGTACACTGTATCATTTTGGATCTAGTATTCGTAACATCAACTCCTGACAAGAAAGGTACATGCATCACTACGAACAATCCATTGTTAAAAACACTCGTTCACAATTACAGTATTTGGCAAACACAGGCTCTGCTTCTGCCAGTGTTTTTTCATCTTCCGACAGTAATGAAGAGCCCACTAGGGAGCAGCTGCTTCATAGACAGTGCAAGACCTCACATGAGGCTTTATTCAAGCTACTTAAATACCTCTGATAGAACATTACAATGATACAGTTTACTGTGCCAAATTAACCACACCATTTGTGCAAACTTAACCATCATTTGAACTCTTCCACTGAATCTCACCTGGCTCTCCCCATTTGTCATTACACATAGCAGAAAACAGAATGAAACTCTAATTTTCACTGAAAAAAAAGTTCGCTTTTCATGGAAAGAGATAAAAATAACACACTCTTGAAATTTTTCAAACATTTGTGACTCCCAAGTTGCCTACAATTCTAGCTTTGTGTTAAGATGAGGATGAAAACAAACACATCCCAATTTTTCTAACCTGTAGTTTTCCAGTTCTTCCCCGTTATTACTGAATTTTTCTATCCTAACGATCTTAGCTCTCATCCAATGTTCCTGTTCCTTATTAGATGAAACCTTTCACCCTGTCTTTTCCTAACAGTGTTGGTAGCTTCTCTGAACAGCTAGGTAGGTCTGTGATGTTTTCCCTACTCTGTTCTCTTCCCATTCCCTGACAAGTCCTGTTTCTATAGCCTTCAAAGCAAGTTTTCTTTGTCATCCTGTCTGAGCACAGTGGATGATAGGATCATCAGAGCAAATAATTTTTGTGCTGGCTGTTTTACCGCCTGGCTCAGGCCCTCAGCTTCACCAGAAAAAGGCCACAGCTGTGAGGTATTGGAGAATTCATGCTCAGCAAACAGACTCTGGAGGACTGGAGATATTCTTGGGATATTTTTAGGGCAGACCTACGAAACATAAATTCCCTAGGACTTAGTATGATTTGGAAGAGATGGCAAAATGTCACCTCTTTAACAAAGCTCAGAGTCCAAGCAAGGATCCAGGCACTTCTCCAGAAGATGTGGGCAAACGTGAGCTTCTCTAGTGAGATTATAACTTTTTTTTTCCCCCCATGTGGGTGTGTGAGAGAGAGACAGCCACCCAAAAATAATTCATGAAGGGTTTCTTGTCCACATCAGCTGTAATCAACTAGAAAAGAAAGTTGTATGACAGGGAGTATAGGACAGCCAACTACATTTCAAAATAAGAGTTGAAAAATCAGGAGGAACAAGAGAGAAAATAAGTACAAAACCAAAGCAAGCAAGTGTAGAAACTTGTTTTTAACGACCTAATACAGAGTTTTGGGATAGGAATTCTGAGATTTGGGACAAGGCTGGTTTTCCCATGTTCCTGGAAGAAGTGATCGTCATGAAAGTAAAAGGAGCCAAGGACCTCAGAATGGAGAAACATGAAGCTGAAGCTTCCCAGACATTGGGGAGAGAAATTAATTTTCTCCATTGCTTTGAAAGTGCTAAACCATTAAGCTACACAAACAGAGCTGCAGGCAACAAACAACTGTCAAGCTAGACTTGGTGACCACCGACTTCCCACAGTAGCTGAACGGTGTCTCTCTAGCCTTGGTTTAGAAAATAAATTAATCTAATATTAATATTTAGTAAAGAACATTTTACACCAAACGATTAATTAAAAACATCATAAGCAACAAAACCACAGGCTCATAGAAGGGAGTTAGATAAACTTTATGATACACAAAGCTAATCAACTTGACTATTGTTACTCAGTACAAAGAAGAGGTGGACTGAGAAATAACCTCGTTTTAGTAAAGTCTCAAATTTAGCCTTGAGGCTAAAGGAAAACTTTTTAGCAAAAGGAAGTAAAGATAGTATATTTACCAACACCAAAATTGTAGCTATTAATCTTTTTGGCTCAAACATGGCTTTCAGTTGCTTCACTGGCCCCATCAGGAAACATGTACTAATAGGAGGGAAAAAACAAAACAACTGGTAAATCACTTTCAAATAAACCTTTGTAAAAGACAATAGGTCATTAACCAGTTTTCCAACAGTCAGATGACTACAAAGCCTTTAAAAAAAGGCATTTCAGTGTGTAGCAACAGAGAGCTGCTAGAATGAAAGGTGAAATACTCCACTAATTTAATCCTGGAAACAGCTTACATATTGAATCACTCCTGGTCAGGGAATTCTTTCCTTACCACTTATAGCAGAGGGTTGTCAAGTTGAAGTCTATTGAATTTCACATTGAGACTGTTCTACAAACTGACTTGCCAAAAGAATGCAAAGAATACAAAGACCAAACTTCTGTAGAAAATTTCAGTTTAACAATAAACTTCTTACCCAGGCAGCACACAAGTAGCTACAATCAGTATTACAGGGAAGCTCTAACTCTTTGCCCAAACTAAGAAAGAAAGAAAGAAAGAAAAAAAAAAAAAAAGGAAAAAGTTCAGTAGTTTGTTTTAAATCCTCCTGCTGTCTTCTACTCTGTAGTTAACTTCAAGGGAGAATTAGAACCAGCAGCAACACTATACTGTACCGGTTCATGCAAAGAAATGCGATACGAACTAAAAATTCACAATCGTAGGAGTAATTATCTGGCTTCAAATATTCTGAGATGAGTCCTTCCCTGTCACTGAAGCCATTCTGCTTTATAGAAAACCAGAAAAACTTAGTAAGGGAGCAAGAATGTCTGTAACTTTGTGGTGGTCCGAATGCTTTACTACAGAAAGGAAATCTAGTCTAGCTCCTTTTCTAGGTAATATTTATATTAAATGAAACAACCAGTGGCAGGAAAGAGTTTGGTAAGCTCCCTTTCCAAAACCAGTCATAAGCCTGGTGAAGCACACATCTTCTAAGATGGAAGAAATATGGGAATCCACAGCCCAAGCAGTAAACTGAAGCCATGACCTTTCACAACCCGATGTTGTCCTACCAGCAACTCTGTGTATATATCCTCTTCACTTTTTTTTTTCTAAGTTGCATAGACAGACCTCAGAAGTCCATATTAAAAGGAAAAAAATGTTTTCTCAATTAGATAGAAAAAAAATATTTAAATTCACTGCAACCCAAACTAACTTTTTTTTCCAGTATTTTTTAATCATGGCTGCTGGGCCATAAAATTAAGACACACACACAAAAAAAGGAGACTGAAAAGCTACAATAAAAAATTAGCTAGTGGAAGGATTGGGATGATAAAAATATTGGCTAGTAGTAAAAACGAGGGAGGTTCACCACATAAAACAGGCAGAAAAAATACAGAAAGTAAAATACATTGATGCCAGCCTGATTAGCATCGAAAGACAGATATCACAAGAGTTTCTCAAGAGATGTGAGAGAATCCATAGGGAGCAGGAAGGCTGGAAGAAATCTAGAGGTCCTCCACTTACACAGGATCCTCCTTATAGACAACATATTCTGTAGGAGATACACTCATCATCCCAGAGAAGGAACAAGTAAGTGTAATTGTTTTCGTGTTTGTGGCTGGAAAATCATAGTAGAAGCAGGCTAGATAGGACTACTTCATAAGAGTGTTAACTGCATTTGTTTTAAATACAGGTTTGCAAACAAACCTGCAAAAGTTTAAATCTCCTTGTCAATTTGGAACTTTATTGTCATTTCCTACAGTTCTTAGCACATAGTTGCCTGTTGTTCATATCTAAAAGGACTACTGAAGGGGAAGGGGGCCCTTTTTTACTTCTAACTTTAGTTGGAGTCCAGACTATAGTTTTTCAGCATTCTCCTAAAAGAAATACCAGTCTGTAAAACCTTTCCTCTTAGTTCACTGACAGTTAGGCTTGATTAGATTTTAGTTTCTAAAATGCTAATTTGATTTGAAGCAGTGATAACACATACAAAATACTAGGTAAAAAACCCACACATAAAACAAGCCAAAACCAAAACAAACAAAAAAACCACCTACAAAGATTAAAGAGTAAGGTAAGGGAAAGAAAGGGAAACAGTCAATTTTGTCTACCTCCAATATTAACTTTTTGTCTTTTTTTAGTATGAGATGGAATAGTTACACAAATGAGACTCAACTCCAGTATAAACATTTTTGTCCCCTGACAAAATTGTTGAGGAAAAGCAATACACCATCACATTTCTCAAATGTTAACAGTACTCACCTGAATTTTAACAGATCAAGAATGCTTTGACTCAAGAGTTAAGTGACTCAACTAAGGTCACAGAGTCCATGAAAGTCAAGAGCAGACTCCATGGGTTTTAAGTCCCATGACCATGCTTCAGATACGATGGGACAGTAAGAGGAGGACAAACAAAAACTGAAAATACTTTATTGACATCAAATTCTTACACGTCTTTCAAACAGCGAAAGAAGTTTTTTGATCCTAGGAGGTCCCTGCTGCAAATCTTTTAAGACTAATTATTATGGGGAACAGAGAATCATAGAGTTTAAAAATACACTGTGAACAATATTTAGATTCTGCCTGGCCTTACAGTCAAAAAGGAGGATTTCCTGAACCCCTCCTTTTTCAAAGGGTTTTCCCAGAAACGTAACATTCTCTCTGTTAAAAGCAAAAAAGCTCCTTCCAGTAACAAAGCATCCACACAGTGGGCAGACTACCAGTTTGCCCCTGAAACTGAGGTACCTCTGTACCTGGCAGAAGGACTTAGCTGTAAAAAGTACAAAACATTCAGCCAGCAATTTGTTATTCATACTTCAGATAGCAGTTGTGGTGTCTCCACAAAACAATCACGTAAAGCATCACAATGGGGCAATGACAATAATTGATATTCACCAATTATGATAAACTTAAAACTTTAAGACAAACACAGTTTTATGTTATTAGCATTTCAATATGAAATCAATGTTGTTTATACACCACAAACAGACACCATTTGAGAGTACAAGCAAATGGAAATGCAGATGAAAAAGAGGGTATTTTTCTATTAACAAAAATTAAGAAATTGTACCTGGCTAACGCAGCAATATTTCCCAGGGTGTAAAACACTGCACAAAGTTTGATCCCCTTCAGGAACCATAGCGATGCTCCCTATAAAAGATAGTTTATTGGTATGTTTGTAATCAGTTAACTCAATTTACTTAGATTTTATAGCCTATAAATATATTTTCCGACTATGAAAAGCATCATTCTAACATATACCAGTAGACTGTTTTGCAGCAGTCAATTCAGCATACTTCTATTGCCACCTACAGGCAAAGTAATATATTGGTTTACTTATTTCACAATGTTTTTACAACTAAGCAATGTTTATTTATATTGCTCATAACGTTTCTTTGTACTGTTTCTATTCTACTTAGGACACTTCCGGTTGCGTTACAATGCCCCACTATACATTACACACACCTGCACACAAAGGATAATAGGTGTTAAAGCACAGACATGGCAGGTACTAAAATTTGTGATTATACTGGTTAAATATTACCTGCAAAAAAATATGGAGGGGTGGAGGAAGTCAACCAAATAATGCTTAAGCAACCCTAAAAAAGGGTGATTCCAACCAGTCTTGAGCTCCCTCCCAAGAACCTGCCCCCTCTCCAACGCAAGCATGTGGCCAGAGTTTGTCACTGTACTTGCCATAGACATCAATGAGTAATACCACTCCCCAGTGCCTTTACTGAGCTGATTACCACTTAAATAAGACTCCTCATAGGTAAGACCCATCTCATAGGTAGGACTCAGGGACTCTAGCAAATCACAAGTTTTGAGAAAGAATCAGAAGCTTCCACCTGCAGGACAATCCAGTGACTGGCGATCTTGAAGTGAGAGCCTCAATCTACAGGTTGCTCTCCACAGCTGCTTCTTTCTATCATTACATGTCTCCTTGGTTTAAAAAACTTTTCATGGTAAATGGAAGAGCAGCAGTAGTAATTTAAATAATGGCAAAACCAGAAACTAATACACACAGGACAAGTTTCTCCATCCTACTACCAGAATGCATTAGGAGGCAAGATGATCAGCCTGACAGTCTCCACAAAAACTGCAAATGTTACCAACACACATTGGCCAAAGGCTGCCAACTAGTTTACATCAAAAGTCACGCTCTGTGAAAAACCAACATTCTACTCCATACTGAAAAAAAAGAAAAAAAGAAAGAAAACCCAAAACCATCAGTCTGAATACTTCCCCAATGTTATTCCACCTGTTTCCTGGACCTTCCATACAGATGAAGAACTGCCTTGTACTGCAAGTTACCTGTGTCAGATTTTGATAGACCCAATCAATTAACAGATCTCAACTTTTAACTGCAGATTTGAGCCTCCTGCCAACACCTCAAGTTCAAGAATGAACAGATGATCTGCTGACTGTAAGATCAATAGGAGTGCAGCAGGTTTTTCAATTGTCAACATGCTACCACAGTCATCACCTGTTGATTTGTGAGAATGACAGATTGGTTACACCTGTGGTTTCTTCAGCATTTAAAAAGCTTTCAAGTCTCCCCCTCTTCCCCTTTTATTGCAGAGAATAAAAAGAAGATGGGTACACGCTGAAGAGCAGTGCAAGCTCTTTCCTAGTATACCAGTCACAAATCTAAATTAGAAACAGAGTGTATTTTGTCAGTGTTCAAACCTTTTAGTAAGAAATGTTAATAGGCTACAATAAAAATGTTCTCTGCTGTGAACAGAAGAAAGATGGTCAAAATCATCATTTACAGAACAGCCCCTACATGCTAATCAAGCTTAAATTTATGGTCCAGTTAAATGTATGGATACAAAATTTAGGATACAGGATAAAGCAAACACAGAATCATATACAAAGTATGAATATGAACAAGATTCAACTGTAGAACAGTAACATAGTACTGGGGAAAAAACAAACCCAAACTTTACTTACAAGAATAGAACATACAACACCAGCAACGAAACATATGGCAAACCACCTGATTCGAGTACCAAAGCTGAGTGTAGAGGCATCGAGGACCTTAACAGAAGAGGGGGAAAAAAAAAAGGTGGGGGATTACAAACCCAGTTTTAAACAATCTAAGGATATTTTTCTTTGCTATTGAAGTCCTTCATTTCAAACAAAATATTTTTTTAGTGAGAAAGTTATTTTACCTTGCTTAACAGTTGCTTGCATATTAATTATTTCAGTGTAAGAAATTGTATTAGCAAACTGGAAACATATTTCCAAAACAAACAAACGAAAAAAGACAAAACTTGTGAAGGTACATCCTGGCACTGAAGCAATACTGCTCCACTTGGAAAGAGACCTTCTTTTTACTGTACAGTTACAACTGAAAATAAACGCAATTGTACCAAATTGAACGAATGGACCTTCTAGTAATTTGCAGACGAATCTATTTGTGCAGCACTGCATGTTCCTATAGACATGACTACCTTTTTCTATTACTAGACAGAATCCATGGTACATATTAATACAAGTATCCACTGCAAGCATTATGATCCCACTTCAACTACTGTTCCTTACAGGGCAAAAGTGCAGGTAGGTCCCATCAGACAGACAGCTTGACCAAAGGGATCATTTTACTTCCTGCTTCTCCAAGTATGACTCCAGAACCTGTAAGACCCCTTAATGAGCTGAGCTAGCTGACAGCTCCCAGAAGCGAGAACTAGTGTTTCTTCTGTTCTGATGACTTAGTCCTATGCTAGACTAATGAGTCAAACCAGCTCGGCAAGATGTCAGAAAAGTGGGGGGGCTGACCTACGAAGCAGGGCCACAAAGCTGGCAGAAGAACAGCTCCTATCAGCAGAAGTGTTTTCTTAGATATGCTCAGCTCATCTTCTCCACCCATGCTTTAAGAACACTGTATTTCAGCTTACTCTGGGTGACTAAAATTAAAATATACTTTCTATTCTAAATTGGTCTATCAAGTCAAGTGTTGCTACAGCTTATGTAAGATGACCATAAAAAGCTAACTTGTCTATTTGCTCAGATGACACAAGCAAACTTGTCCTCTTGTTACCTAGTCTACACATATTTTTAATCAAGGATTATTAACCAAATGTACAAGTTAGGGCTTCCCCAGTCAATTTGTTTGATGTTTTTCCTAATCTCTTGAAAAATTTCTCTTTCAGGCAGTGGTAAGTGAATGAATTTGGTTACTGCTTAGAATGATTTCACATCTGTACAAATGAAGAATCTATACCTAGTTTAACAAAAAAGGGCCACAAACAAGCACATATTTATGTGCTGTGATGAATCAGCATCTGAATGTACATGAACACGGAATAGCTTGGCCTACTTATAAAGAAATTACTAATCTTATTTAATCAAATTAAATACTTTGAATGTTTACTTAAGAAGGGGGATCAGGGTATGTAAAATAATCTTTTACACTTGCATACTCTCCCAGCAGACTGAGAGCTGGGATACAATACTGTTCTGAATTCTCTTTCCCTGTCTCTGTGTTTAACAGTGAAGGCAGAACTTCCCAAAGGGCAGAAGATGCAGCTTACCTTGTTGGGTCCAAATTTTTATCCTTATGTATGCATTAAAGAAAGACAAAAACAGCAACTGAAAGATACTTGTTGATAGTCATATTCCTGAATGCATTCACATGTAAGATGCAGGAAGAACTGGTAGGGCATAACTTAAGATAGCTATTTGAGTCATGCTTTTAGTTACACCTATTCCTGCAACTAACCACACATACACACAAAAAAAAAAAGAAAAAAAAGAAAAACGCACAACAAAAAAGGGAAAAAAAAACAAGAGTAAAAATTCTTTCCACCCCTGCACAGAAATTAAGTGTGGATGGGCCAATACTATCAGTACATGCAGCGCACACATTTCAGATTGCCTAGAAAACAGGGAAAGGATGAAGGTAAATAATTTCTTCAGATATATTAGGCACATTGCTGCTACTTACTGCTATTCTACTTCTAGTATTAATATCTGATGGTGTTCCTATAACAACTACCAGGAAACGTGGGGGTTTTTTTCATGTAAATTTGAAATTAGCTTTATCTTCATTTAAATCCCTAACAGTTATTAGGTGGAAAAAAATACCAACACCATAAATGAGTGAACCACACAAAAGTTTGGAACAAAAAACGCTACCAGATTTAAAGTGTGATTTTAAAACTAGTTTAATACATTTCATGGACTTAATTCTTAAAAACTTAAGATTGCCAATACATCCACATGAACTGCAAGAAGATAAGCTGTGGCACAAGGGCTGCCAGAGCACCACAACACAGCATTCTCTGTAATAATAAAACTAAATAAATTAATTGGCTTTAAAATGAAGGCTAATCCTTCAACCATTCCTGATGTCATCACCATTTATGTTATCAAGCTGGACCTTGCTAATACAGTGTTTAAAATCCTGAAACTGGAGATCTGGTAACGCATTTTCTTATTCCCTGGGACCTAATACTTTTTAAGTTTCATGGAAGCAATGGAACTGGCCACCTCTCCGAGATGTCTGTTTCACACCTGTAGTGAAGCACCTTGCTGCAAAAGTTTAGTAACAGGTACATAGTTCAACTACTTAAACCACAGACTTCAGCTTGTGCTAAAATGCCAGGCTACAATCTGTTAAAAGTTGAGGACCTGGCACACCCCCTGCCTATTTTGCCATGTGTGCTGCAGGAGCTGCAATTTCTGTAAAAGGAGCAGAGACCCCCTGAAGTAACAGCTTAATTTCTTATACCTACATTCAGAGACTATGAACCAAAACCCTAAGAAAAAGTTAGTGAGTCTAAGCTGTCTTATGCAACAAAAGCAGGAAGCAACGTAAGGGTGATTAGGAATTTTGTTTGTTGCCTTGACAAAAGCTGTACAGCTAATCCTAGAGTTCAGATAAAAGGAGTCGGCGTTATACTCTATGGTAATTGCATTAGCAGAAGCTTTTACTCAGGAGACTGAAAAAGTGCCATGCAAATTCCACATCTGGTGGAAGGCTGATACGGAGAACTGTGCCGTAGCGGTAGCAAGGGAGTTCCTCTAAACCATACACTTCTTGCAATACTGCTTATGAGCTTGCTTCTAAGCAATATAAACCCCCCCGAAAGCAACTAATAGAAATTCATAGTTTTCTACAGCAAAACTGTAATGCCAAGTCTCTGGGCAAGAAGCAAAGATTTTTATTCACAGGATATTTCAAGTAAATATTACATCAAAGAAATGATCAAGACATCCAGAAATCAAGAGGAAACCCTAAGTGTAAACTGGAATCTACAAGGCAGACTTCCTGAAACACGGAGTCTTGCAACAGTCTAATTTCACAAGTTGCAAGCAACTGGTAAGTGTTTTTACTGAATGGCTTGCTATGAACACACAACAAATCATACAAACTATAATCTGCACGGCTGCCTTTGATCAAAAACATTTCTTGTGGTTTTGAACATCCACCTAGGCTCCCCCCATATATTAATGACCCTATAAAAGTTTTCCATGTGGGAAAACAAAAAAATAGAAACACTTTCTTTTACAGGTTTTAAGAAATGTTCCAGAAGTTAACAATTACATTTTTACTGACAGTAAATTTAAGAATATGAAAGTAATTGAGAAAACTCGATTTCAAAAAAATGTTGAATACATTTGCAGAACTGAGTTCCTAAGCAATATTTAAAAAAATATCTGTAGAGACATATTTTCATCTTTCCCTAGCAGGCTTCCTTATACGTATTTGTATCAACACTTTAGAGTAAAATGTAAGAATCATAAATATGTGGTCTATTCCTCCTTGCTTAAATCTTCATGAATGCTTTAAGCAGTTATCAATCGACAAATTGTCATGAAACTACAGCCAGAAAATAAGCCGATGCATCAAATGGACTGATTTTATATTGATTTTGGTGTTGATAAAACTAAATAGCATAATGCTGCCCTGACAACATCATTACACTGATACATTTCGGTAATGAATTCCTTTAATTCCTTTTTTTATATATATTTAAGAATAATTGATCTAATTGCAGTTAAAAACAACAGCTGGTCACCTTTGGAGTTTAGAAAGTACAGAAAGGCTTCACTGAATTATCTATCAACACAGTTGTCTCACTATATACTTCTACTTTACTTAACAGCAATTACTACTGACTTTGTGGTAACAGTTCTGCAAAAAATCACAAAGGACAAGAATAGAGATATCTGTGAATATGAACCATATGATGGCTATTACAAAACTATCAGCTATTCCGAAGAGAGGGCCACTGTTTTTAACCAAACACATGACACTGTTCCGGAAAGGTCATCTGAAATAGTTGATTTTTATACCCAAAATGCATAACCTTATTATTTTCTTTCACAACCTTATCTCTTTAAAAGTATCCTTCTCTGTATGGGTGCACGTATTTTATTGCTCTGTTAATCAGACTTTAAAAATAGTTGACGCCATTCAGCTGTAAAGCTGTGACTTTAGTGAATCTCACATATTAATTTCCTCACTAAAAAGAGGCTTGATTTCCAGTGGTCTAGAAATACATTGCTACTTTGAGAATACTTGCAGCAGAGACACTGCCTGACCTAAACACCGGAGTTTTTCTTTGGTGGGTGTCTATTTACTTTAAAGAAGATCTTTCTGATTCATCTCAGCACAAAGTTCCTCTGCTGTACACCGAAGACATATTTTCTTCCATCATGTACTGGATAGGCTTTAAATATGGGCAGATTTTTGCTGCATTAAGTCTTCTCCAGCTATAACGTCATCATTACACTCAATAGTCAAATCATATATAGTTTGGTTACTGGCATTTAACAAACACCAAATTCTTAGCTCTGTTCTCTCCACCCTAGGATACACACCTCAAACAGAAAAGTATTACTCAGGCATGTATCTATTGATCACTGACTTAAAACAAACATCACTGTGTCAAGCAAAGGAGAAGACTATGTCACTATCATGTGTCTCATGTAAGATGTGCCTGGGGACAGCAGATTTAATTCATTCTCTTGCAACTGAACTAAGATGAACAGAGATGTAAGCATATCTAAAATAAAATCAGAAGGTGAAGCATCCCTCTCAAACGCTGGCAGCCAGTTCTGGTGTGAAAAGACACAGAGGCTACGCTGCTTCCACAGTCAGTCAGGCGGGACTGCGATTTAGCTGTTTTGCTGGGGCAAAGAGGCCAAGTTCATAAACCTTGAAGACCAGCAGCAACTCAGCGCAAAGACAACTGAAGCATGTCAGCAGCAAGCTGCTAGAACTAGCGTTACGCCATAGAAACCAACAATAGTGAGGTTATGCTAGTTCCCCAAGGTTTATTAGCTGCAGCTCACATCAGGGCCGCCCTGTGTTCCAGCTTCCTCCACCATGCTCCAGCAGCATGTAGCACATCAGGATATTCCATGATTTGTGGGGGGGCGGGGGGGGGGGGGGGGGAACGACGGACACGGATGGACACACACTCTGACCTGCAGTCACATCAATTAAAAAGGACGTGACAGTATAAATGGCTCTTTATAAGCCTGCTCAGCTTTGTTTCAACCTCGAAGTTCAGTCTCAGAAGCGTATGGTGTCCAAACACAGCAAAAAAACAAACCAAACCCTGAAACTGACTATGAGAAAGACTGTGGGGAAGAAATAGAAAAATTAAGTTGTACTAGACGAGTACCGGGTGAAAAAGGAACTTCAGCATAATACACACAAAATGACCTTTACCAAGAGGCAGACCTCTGCTTTTGCAAATTCAAGGGCATAAAGGAATGGAGAAGCAATTTAAAAAGAAACGCTCTTGTTTAACTGATCATCAAGTACCAACGCCATGCAGGAGGAACAGTGTGCACAAGACGAGGAGACCCCGTTATCCCGAAGCGGGATGTGGGAAATAAACCCAAAGGCCTCGAAACCCCCGCCGCAGGGAGATCCTCCGCACACCGCCAGCTCGCCAAGGCTCCCGCTACCGGGCCGGGCCCGGTGCCCGCACGGGCCGCGGGGGGAAGTGCGGGAAACGCGGTAGCGCCGGAGGCCGCAGACACCGGTGCGGGCCCGGGCCCGGGCGGCTTCGGCGAGGCCCCGTCACGGCGCTGGCGACGCTCGGCCCCCTGCGTCCCTCGCGGGGCGCCGGCCCGCTGCGGGGAGCGGGAAGAGGAACGGCCCCTCGCCGGGCGGTACCTGCGCAGTCAGTCCCTGCTCTTCGTCGTCCTGCCCGGTCAGCACCCGCCGCAGCTTCTCCATGCCGCCCCTCGGGCAGGGCCGCGCCGCGCCGGAGGGGACGGGACGGCACCGGACCGCACCGCACTCCCCTGCCGGGCCCCGCCCCCAACCGGAAGTGACGCGCGGCTGCGAACTTCGCCCCCTGGCGGCGGTTGGGCGGGGGGGCGGCCCCACGGGCGGCCCCGACGGCGCTACCAGCCGCCGCCCCGGCAGGGGTGAGGTGGGCGCCGGTTCGCGCCTGGCCGGAGGCACTGAGGAGAAGGAAGGGCGGCCTTCCCCGCGTGTCCCGGCTTCACCGGTGCGGGCGGAACAGCCTTATTTCGGTGGGCACGGAAACGTGCTGTGCAAGAGCCCGGCAGTGCGAGCTGCGCGTTAAACAACGCCGTGCGCGGGGGCGGGGCGGTGCCGCGCCGTGACCCGCGGCCCTGGCGCGTCCGGGGCCGCCTCCTCCGGAGCACCGGTGCCCTGGAGCGGCCGGCCGGAGCCCCTGCCGCCCCGGGTGGGCCGTGGGCGCGGTGCGGTTGGGCCGGGCGGGGGGGGGTCACCCAGCTACCGGGCGGCAGCGAACGGCCTAGGCGTGCCTCGAGTGAAGGACGTCTGCTGCGTCCCGCAGGCCGCCAGCGAGAAGCCAGGTGCTTTTCCAGCTACACGTGGCTGGGCTGGAAAGAAGTGGGAATAGCTGTAAAGGCCGCCTTCTGCGGGTAACCATAACGCACGTATTAACGTGGAGGTTTCCAGTATGGCTCTGTGTTGTCAACCTCTGCCCCCGGGAGCAGGGGTATGGTGGGGGCCGCCACGCTCCCCTGTGTCTTGGCTGCCTCGCCTGCTCGTTCCCAGTAGCACCGCAGCCATCACCCGCTCTGCTCCAGCACGGTCGCTCCGCTGTCCTGTGCTGCGCAGATGCTGAGCCCGCATGGCCTCGGCGGCCGGTCCTGCGCCCTGGCACGTGGCTCTGCCGTGTGACCAGCCCTCGGAGGAGTGCCACAGCTCTGGCCAGGATGGTTTGCAGGGGGAACGAGGCTGGCAGCCAAGGGAAAAGGACCCAGTGATGGCAAGGTGTGCCCGGCCTGCTGCTTGTCTGCAGTGACAGCAGGCAGCAACCTGGGGCAGGGCGGGAGAGGAGCATGAGTGATAAGGGCAGAGTAACCTGCTGCTGTGTGAGTGAAACTTTTGATAAGAGTCAGGGCAGCGGAGCCCCCAGTGACGCCCTTCAGGACAGAAACCTTTCCCTACCTCTTCCTGGGGGAAGGTTTCCCCTCTCCGTGACAGGAGAGCTCCCACTCTGTTCCTGTCCCCACGCACACTTAAGAATCTTGTTTCCCACACACCTTGCACATTGGCTTTTAGGTGAAACACTTGGACCCAAACCATATCTTTCCAGCCTGATGACAAGCCATCAGCACCTCAGGAGGCTTTAGATCAAGGCCAGAATTCGGAATGGGAGAAACACTTGCAGACGTGTGTAAAAGTAGTCTAACACACCAAAATGGTGAGCTTAATGTGGCCCATACCTTGCAAGGAACTAAGCAGGGAGAATGTCTGTAAGGGAACAACATGACCATGACCCTCAGAACAGGGGAGGAGAAATGAGAAAAGGGATGGGGGGTGTGGGGTGTGTGCACAAAAATAACTTCCTAGCATGTGGCATGCCCAGTGGCCCCATGCCTACAGCTGCCAGGAGAAAGGGAGAGGCCCAGCTGGTCATGGCATCCCATCTGGAGCTTGCTGCCACCTGCTTGACTTGGATGCCTTGGGTGTTTTGCGGTTAAGATGGGCCAGAGGTAGTGAGTGGAGGCCCTTGGTGACACCTTCCTCCTCTGCAGCTCATCCAGAGGTGTCAACATGGGAGTGTCATTTAGTGGTGGCTCTGAACAGAACTGGTTGCCGGCAGGAACTGCTGTTCCCATGCCCCCCCTGCACCTGCCACCCCAGACCAAGAACTGCTTCCTGGAGGATCGTGCCAGTGACTATATTGATGGGGTCCTTTCTCTCTCCTCTTGCCTCCCTGGGGCCTCTCTTCATCAGGGGACCCCACGGAATAGAGGAAAGCATGCCTGCCTACCCTGGAGGAGGAACCAAGGCAGTCTGTGGCTTACAACTGTGCGCCCCCAGCTTCCCGGGAGCAAAATTTTCTGCAGGACAGTGGGAGCACTAGGACAGACCCATCCCTGCCCTGACTTCTGCCTGTGAGGAACAGGGGAAATGAAGCTTTGAAGTATTCAGCCCACCAGGGCCTGGCAGGCTACATCCATACAGCTTGGACCCCAGGAAGCTCTCTCCCCTACAGCCTGTTTAGTTCTGCAGTAGCAGAATAGCTAGAAGCTCAAGGCAAATGGATACAGGGGGCAGGGAAGCAGAGCTGGTATTAGCTGGTGGGAGCAGAAACTAGCTTTTTTGGTTTTGCACTGAATGGAGGACAGAAAACCTACTGATGCTTCAGGTGCCTCTCAGGGAGGTCGGTGAGACCTTTTTAATACAGCATCCAGTGTACTTTGCGTCATGGCTGCATAATGCTAAGGGTTTTGCTTGCCTCACTGCTATTTGCTTGAACAGATGGATGGCAAAAATTACCCACAGTTTACTTTTGCTAGTTCCTCTGTTCCACAGAAATGCTGTGGGCTCATGCTTCTACTGGAAATGGCATGACAACAAATGTGTCAGAGCATGGCAGTCTCCTCCCCATGTCCTCCCAAGCAACAGACAACCCGCAGATTAATTCTTTGGACTCCCTACTAAAACCAAAGCTGTGCAAGCCATTCTGTATCTCCATAGTCTTCTCACAAAGCCCCAACCCAAGTGACTACTCAAGGTGCCATGTTTCATCTTCAAGGTGGTAACGCACAGCCAGAAGAAGCCTCAGGCGCAGGACCCCCTCCCCTCCTACTCATCCATAGAAAGGCAGTACCTGTTTGTTCAAGTTGGATGCTGCCATGCTGATATCAGGAATTGCTGAGGTAGGGTGTGGTGGGGAGCAGGCCAGAGAGGTGCTGCTGATTGTGCCTTCACAAAAGTCTTCTGCAAGATTCAGGCGCGGGGAGCTGGCTTGATGCCAGAGAGAACATTCACCTCTAGACTCGCCCTCATGGCAACCCCAGGACTCGGAGACATCCAAGCAGGCATTAGATTCCACCTGATCATCTGTTCAAGGCTTTTGTAACAGTAGCATGTCTCCCGTGCTACCTCCAACAAGCAGTTGTTGGCTTTTCAAAATCACAGCCACCTTCTTCAAGGCTTTAATTTTTATTTCTTTTATTAACTTTAACTAGATGCAGCCAAAAAAATTAAGCCTAAAATTTAGAGTGATTTTCTGTATTGTTACAGTCCATGGAGAGAGAGTGGCACTTTCGGGGGAAGTTCTTCTCATCTAAGGCAGTTATTTTAGTAAGGGAGAGATTGCCTTCTGCTCTCTGGTGACTGTAGAGGAAACACAGATGACTAGGTTACACCAGACACCTAAGTTTCAGTCTGGTGAATTAGGGTGAGAAACCTCACCATTACTTCTTCTAAATCAAATGTAGGACCAGCCTTTATATGTAATTTCTCTTTACTTTTACAAAAATCTATGTATAGTGAGCATGATAGGACTGCTACTTCAAGCAATGGAAAGAGAGGAGATTAGGTCCAGGCAGCCCAGAAGTAGCCCTCAAAAGTGATGGCATTGAAGTATTGCCAGTGATTTGTTACAAATGCATCTCAATTCTGAAGCATATCTGAGAGCAAAATATAAAAACAATTTTTAAAAGTTATTTTTGGTTTTTGTTTTTCCCCCCCAGTTTATAGATAGCTATAAATAGCTACAATTTAAATCTGGGTCTACCCTTCTGGCCTGCGTGACTTTATGCAGGAGTGCTGGGCTCTGCCTTGGATTACTGGTGGCTTTCTGGTTGTACAGGGAATACAGACACGTAAGCACCTGGCAGAGAGCAAGCTGAAGCTGTGGTTTTGCTTCCGTGCGAGGAAGGGCACAGTCTGGCTGCTGTAAAGCAGAGAAGAGCAGCACAAACGTGGCGGCCTGAGCCGGGAGCAGTGCGGGGGGCTGGCTTGCACCTCCCAGCTGCCCGGGCTGCGCTGCCTGGCTGGCACCCACAGCCGCTTCACTCCTGAATGAGGCAAAGGGCTTTGTTTGCTTCCCTGCCATTTTCTTGAGCAGCAGGTTGGCACAGTCACCCCAAATCTATTTTTTCCTATTTCCTCTGCTCAACAGAAATTCTCTTAATTCTCTGCACTATCACGAAATACCACGAGACTGCCATTTACCTTGCCATGAAAAACAGGCAGTTCAGAAGGCCTATGTTGTTCAATATTTCTGTACTGGTGAATTTTGGTTGATAAGGTGGTGGGATCAAAAAATTGTTCTGCTTGTCTAAAAAGTTCAAGTTCTTTTTCTGAACACAAGTCAAAATAGTCAAAACAAAGTATCATTTTGCCTTTAGCTGACAAACATACCACACTTGGAGCTAACCTCTGGTTTCATGATGAGGGCATTATGGATTTGCCAGCCTGTTTACTTCTGTATTCCTAAGGTGTGGTGTGGTCTGGTCTTACAGATTTCACCGACTCTTGACCTCACTAGTTTGCACGTATCCACATCTAAATTTGAAGCTAGCAAGAAAATCTGCCAAGTAATGTTGCTTCCTGAAAAAAATGCATGAATTCAGCCAAGTTGCTGAATTGATGAAGTCAATGGCAAGGTTTTAATACATATAAAGCAGTGTCTGTACCCTTCAGTCTCATAGCTTTATCAGCTGCAAACCTGTAAAACCTTACTCCTTAAAAATAAGAGTTCTGTGATTGCCTTTGTAACACTTTAGGGCTCTAATGTCCCATATCCCTCCTCACCTTTGCATTCTTCACCTTTGGAAATGGAATATTTGAATGAATGTTGCTGAAAGGTAAAAGCCAGGGATTACAAGTTGTCATGGTTTAACCCCAGCCAGCAACTAGGCAGCAGCCACCAACTAGACACCAGTCAGCTGCTTGCTCACTCCCCCCTGGTGGGATGGGGGAGAGAAACAGAAGGGTAAAAGTGAGGAAACTCGTGGGTTGAGATGAAGACAGTTTAACAAGCAAAGCAAAAGCCACACGGACAAGCAAAGCAAAACAGGGAATTCGCTCCTTCCCACCGGCAGGCAGGTGTTCAGCCACCTCCAGGAAACCTGGGCTCCATCATGTGTGAGGTTAAGACAAACACCGTCACTCGAACATCCTCTCCTTCCTTCTTCCCCCAGCTTTATATACTGAGCATGACATCATATGGCATGGACCATCCCTTGGGTCAGTGGGGATCAGCTGTCCCAGCTGTGTCCCCCCCCAGCCCACTCACTGGTGGGGTGGGCTGAGAGGCAGAAAAGTGCTTGGCTCTGGGTGAGCCCCTTCAGCAGTAAGGAAAACACGTCTGCATTACCAACACTGTTTCCAGCACAAATCCAAAACATAGCCAGTCCCGTAAGGCTACTATGAAGAAAATTAACTCTATCCCAGCCAAAACTAGCACATAAGGAATGCTAAGTAAAGGATCTCTTGTGGAGTCCCACCAGGAGCATGGTAGAAAACTGAAAATAGAGGTGCTTCAGGGATTTGCCCATTCCACTGGGTAAGACCCAACCTCAATCCTGCTGCTGGGTGCAAGTATCTCACATTGAACAGAGCAGCAGCTTCTGAAGCCCCCTGAAAGGAAGGGAGCTCACCAGTGTGGATGAAAGCCCCTTGTGTCTTTTGAAAAGATCCCATGCTCCTGAAAATGCGGTTATGACCCTCCAACAAGTCTGCATCGCTGACAGCGACAGGCAATGGTGAACCAGACACAAGGAGCAAGGAAGCAGAATTACGCCTTAGTTCAGGAAACAACATCACTTGTAATTTGTTTGAGGCTTCCTGCACATCACCCAGAGTCACAGGCGCACCAGGCAGAACACACACTTGGCAGCTTTGTACAGCATCATGGTAATTGTTTCTATTGTGACTCAAACCATTCTAGATTTAGTCATCCCTTCTTCAGAGACGGAAAGTGATCTCACTTGTAGGTCTCTGATGTAGGGAGCTGAGGTACACAAAAACCAACTACAGAAATAAGAGCTGTTTCCTGGAGTGCCGGGCAGGCACCCAGTAGCTAGGTGTGTTTGTGGTTCACAGTAACACCGTGACCTACTACAAAGCTTTGGAGGGAAAGGTAAATTGGCCTTTAGCTGGCTTATCGCGGCTAACGCCACACAAGCAAGGAAGTAACAGCCAGCCTTGTGAGCTCATCTCCCTCTGTGGCATCGTGTGCCCAGATCGGGTATCACAGAGACTTGGTTAACTAATACATATAATATCGGGTGCCCTGCCAAATCTTTGAACCTGTTCCTGTTGCTAACAATAATCCTGCTGAGACACAATGCTGACATTTACCAATTTACAGTCCAAGAAACACAAAGTATTAGAGAGGTTACCAGTCACACTGCCAGCTTTGTGCTTTGCTTCCAGGTGACCCCTAACATCAAGCGCATACAAAAATACCTTGTAATTATTGCTTTGCATGGCTTCCCCTTGAACAAATACAGTAATTGTTTTAAGATTTTAAGTAATCCCAGGGGCAAGGAGACATGGTATATCCAAATGTGTAAAAGAGGAATGTTTGAGATAGTCTCACTATTCCCTTGGCATTGCTACAAGTCAGAAACTGGAGATCTTTCTGTGTTTAAGCCGTGATCTCAGATCCAGGAAGGGTGCAGCGTGACAAACTAGAGGAGATTAATATCTTGTCCTGCCAGGAGACAGCTTTAAGATTTCTCAACACCACATGTCCTCTTCAAAGAATGAGACAGGCTACTAGTATCATTTACACCACTCAATACCACTCCAAGAAGGCATCCATTCAGTTAATACATATCCTAGGACAACAAGCATGACGTGAGACTGTTCCAACAAACCTATAAATCATTGTCAATTACAGCATCATACTCCCCAGTGTAACTTATGGGTTAAATGCCTTCAAGAACTTATTAAATACTTTCAAAACTACAAGTGGCTTGCTTTGTACCTTTAGTTTTCTATACAGTGGACCAAGTACAGCCATTACACTAAGTACTTGCAAGTGCTGCCTTCTCTTGCAGCAAGGGCCAAGTCTGGGTCAGTTATCCCCATAGAGTAGTTTCACTTAATGAGGAAGACATGACCCAGATTTCAGACAAAATGAGTAAGCTCCAAATTCCCAGGCCTGTTGCCATAGTTACTCAAAACCTACTGGTAAAAAAGGTGGGAAGAAAGGGAAGAGGAGAAAAAGTAGAAAGAGCAATATCGTGGTCAGGGTTAGGCCATGTGATAGAGGTGATGATCTTGAAGGAGCAGGACCTCAGTGACGACACTCTGAGCAGGTTATCCAGGAAGCCAGTATTTCTGCCTCGTGGTTGCTATTGGGTTGATTCTGTGGACATTGGTTATTTATAAGTGGTTACCACAGTGACTGAATGCAATGCACTGGCAGCTATTAGATCAACAAAAGCAGAAAAGGATAGGATGGGGAGAAACAGACTTCTCTACAATTTATTAATAAAGAAATTGCCTCATTTTACACTAAACTGCTTGCTTTTCTGCTTTACAAAGATGGTGAAACTTGCAGCAATGTCTTATTCAACCAGAATAAACTTTTTAACGTCTGCACAAGCTGACAGCAGAAATTTCTCTTAGCTCTATAGAAACAGAACCGCAGACATACTACATTACGCAGTTAGCACTGTTCTGCCCCAAATGCAGAGAGGATCAGAGTATCCTGTGAGACACAGGCTGGAAACCTGAGCGCTGGGAACTGTGCTTGTCAATCTTTCCTGTAGTGCCATTTTATGTTGTTGGTAGTCTGTCACACTGCATGAAGAAACAGGCCATATTCACAAAGGGCTTTGTGCTAAGCCCAGCAATGAATACAACACACTAGTAGGTTTTATATTGTTCTTCTCTGTCATCTTTTTATTCCTGCTCTTCTTGACTCCCTTCACTTTCTTATGACTGGCACGTACCACAATAACACATCTGCGTCTGTGGCAGCATAATACAGATTCACATCAACTGTGTGTGTTTCCAGTGTAAGTAAATGCACTTGATGCCCTATATATTAGTTGGGCCACAATACAGTTTGTATCAGCGTTAATGCAAGAACACAGGGAAAGTGCTGGAGTAGCTGGAAGACCACTCTGTCCTAATCCGGGATTGTTTTTTCTGAACACATTACTTCTAACATCAAAACCTCTCCTGGTCCCAAGGGGCAAACTCCCCCTTTCTTGCTGCCTTCTCTCAATCTGCAAACTTAAGACTTTTTTTTTGGTCCCCTTTCCCTCCCAGTTCTCTACACTGCTGTCCTTGCTTAGACGGCACGATTGTGCTTTGCATGGAGAACAAAAGATAATCCACAATGCTATGGAGAACTACTTTTTACTAAGATTGTGTTTTCTCTGAGAGCTGGCAGGCTGTATTTGCAGTACCATGGCCAAGAGTTTTCTGCAGGTTTTACAGTAGGGAAAGTTCACTTCTTCATACAGAAGTCATAGAAACAAAATTAAAAAGAAGAATATATCATACACAGCCATATTAGCTGAAATGATTGTACCCGAGACAATTATGAGAGGCTGAATTCACTATAAGCAGCTGTTACTACTCTCATTAAAGAAGCCTTGTAAGATGTTTCTTCTCTTCTAACCCCACAATTATCATCAATGTTTTCTGTCCATTACCCTGCTACAAAATGACCTCCACATCTGAACGATAAATCAGCAAGCTTCCAGATCAAGGACACTTACTCTTGTTACCTGCAGAAGAGATTGGGAACTATTTTAATGTTGTAGTAAATTATGGTCTAAGTCTGCTCCTGAAGAAGTGGGTCAAGAGATTTCAAGCTCAAACTGGGGAGAAAGGGGGAAATGACGGAGACAGAGAGCTTAGCTGGTACTGTCTCCCACTTGAATTCCTAAGGGTGTCGCATTCCTTGGCGTTAGTCTAGCAGTACTTGCTCAGAAAGGCAAGAAATTCTTTTCTGTCTGAAAGCATGAAAGAAAACAGCAGCTGACACTGCAGCAACAGCCACTGCAGCAAAACAACAACAGCCATGTGGTTC
This sequence comes from Falco naumanni, assembly GCF_017639655.2. Taxonomy (NCBI): domain Eukaryota; kingdom Metazoa; phylum Chordata; class Aves; order Falconiformes; family Falconidae; genus Falco; species Falco naumanni. The sequence goes on along the minus strand of NC_054059.1, from coordinate 39,085,067 downwards.
CCAGCCTTACCGAGGTGGAACAGGAGCAGTACGCACAGGACAGCATGTAGGATCAGAGCAGCACAGGTTTCTAATGGCATGACATAAGCCACTACTGAAAGTTACGAGGACTAAAGCAAGCTGTGAAATTAAAACTAAATAGGTATTCCAGCATAACAGCATGTGGAGACAAGTCCTATAATCTTATGAATCAAATGTAAATACTGAGCGGTAATTTTTGATTATTATTAATCAGTGAAGCTGGCATATGTCCCATTCTTTTATCCAATGCTAGTGGTGTGTGGCAAATAAGGAGAGAGAAAAAAAAAAAAAAAAAAAAAAAGGAAGCCACTAGCTCCATTAAGGTATATCTACAGTTTATTCTAAAATGTTCTTTTTTGGATTATCCCAAACAGCACCATCCCAAAATGGTCATGCACCAATGTGTCTTGGTATTTTGTACCAGAGTAAGAGGCTGCGAATTAACCATACGATTATTGCAATAATTCCTCATTTGTTAAGGCTCCCCACACACCATTATTTAAACATAGAAATGGTATGCAAATAGCTTGATAAATAATGGACAGCATACAGGTCACAAGCTACTTAGTGGCACTGTCCATATAAATTTTTGTCACTGGGCAGACAGGCTGTGGAACATCCACCCCACGCTCCAGTGCCCCATCCCAGACTGGGCCCTGTTCCTTCAAGCGTCAGGAAGGATCCTTTCCTCCACCCTTTCCCTTTTTTGTAGAAGCCAGTATGGATTGCAGGAAGCACCACTGGTTTAAATGCCTAATCAAAGCAAGTTAGAGCCCACTTCTTACCTGCAACCCACTCATGCACTACTCCAGTATGAAAAGAACTTAAGCCTTGTCACAGTGAACTGACAGGGGGAAGAAAAAAAGAAAGGTAGACAAAAATACACCAGAAAACATGGTGCAGGCAGCTACCAGGAGAATGAGAGAAGACAGACTCATGTAAATGGTATTCTCTAGGTAGGGAAGTTAAAACAATCAGCAGATAATAGTGAGCAAAGCACCATGTGAGGCTAGAATATTCCATGTATTGCACACTTTACCCAAGAGCAGCCTAAAACACTACATTTCATACCTAGGAAGTTCATACTCACCTGTCAATTATTTTCTCTCCAGAAATAAGATAACACACTATAAGGTGCTAAGATATCAGTTATCCTTATCCGCTTGTATCATTTACACAAAGGCCTAATGCTTCTTCCGTTGCAGGAGATGGGTGAGAAGGGGAAGAGATGACTACTTTTGTGACAAGAGAGCAGTACTGAAGGGGCAGCTTTACACACTAACTAAAGCAACAAGTAGCAGTCAGTACTAGCTTTACCCATCCAGCAGGACATACCCTACAAGCCCGTTTCTTCTATGCCCATTACAAAATGTAGCTATCATATGATTTGGATCATAGCATCAACCTAAGATTAAAGCAAGTTTTTAACTGACTATCTTGTAATTGCTAGAAAACAGTATGTAGTATTTACTCACCTGCATAGTGAGAGTCCTGAATTCAACCCTGCCTATCGCAGCAGGAATACTTCTCAGTCAAGTATCCACATCCCTTTTTCCTTGGAGGAAGTGCAAGGTATTAGGCTCCAGAGGACACTTGCCTAAACTCAGTACATACACAGGTGAATACCATTTACTTTTCCAGTCTGTTTTTACTTCATGCTGTTAGACATGACATTCCATACTAAAATTTAACTTTAGGATGCAATACATATTGCATGTCGTATCACAATACGACAAACAAAACTTTTCAAAAATGTTGAAGGGATTTATTGCCATTTGCAACATGTTTATTGTTCAAAACCACTGCACTGAAATAAAACCCATCACATACATTCTTTGTCATCTATATCTTTACAGCAACCTAACTTTCAGGCAGGTCATGCAGGAAAACACTCTCCCAATGAAGTCAAAAACTACTGAAAGGCACCTTGTGTCCTTCAGATCTTAGACTCCAGACAAGTTTTTGCCTGTGTAAGGATTACATACATCTAGAGCAACTCAAACAGTTGGAAAAAAATAAAAGCCATTTAGAACTTCTTAAAGAAGAGTATTAGACTTCGTCGCCTTCCTTCATTCAGTGCTATGCTTTTGCTTTTCCAAGTCTTCTTTAAATAATGTGCGACATAAAAGTGTATGTTAATGAAGTCTCTTTACTGAGACAAGGCATGCAGTAAGGGAAGAGGAATAGCTGGTTACTTCCAGGCTGCCTATCTACACATTTGTTCTTGTAGAATAGCAAGCCTCTGCTTAAGTTAAAAATAGAACAGGAATGAATGCACCCAAGTTAAATGGCTTTTAAGAGTATGTTAATACACAGAACATTGATACCACCTACAGTTCTGTTCACTGACCTCTGTTCATAGTGATTTGAGAAACAAGTTTTGTCAAACCATCATGGGCCACTTTTGTAGACTGTTAGATAAAAAAGTTGGTTTTCAAATATTGCTTGTTATTTGGATGACTAACTCTTTATTAAAAGGGTAGTTATTATGGACCTGTAAGGCTGCAAGACTTTAAATGCAATGGTTTACATTGCCGAATAGTACTTTTTAAAAGGCAAGATAAAAAAAATTAGTAGAAGGATTCTTTGTGGGGTCATATTCATAGTAAGTTTTTCTGTTTTATCCCCACGTTGTAATTGTCACAGCAACTGTAGATGGCAAGTCTTCCTTGGTTGTAATTCAGGTTGAACACATTCCTTGGCTTATTTCAAGTTAGATGTTTAGTTCTTTTTCTCCATCCTGCCAAGAGAAGAACAGCTTTTGTAAGAGTGAATACTGAACTGCAATTGCTATAAAAAAAAATATCTGTACTTATAGCAGAACTTCAGGAATGAAGAACATTTGGCCAGTTATGTATGCAAAGGCTGGTCCACTTGCAGTTTTGCTCAGGTTTGGTTTTCCTCACCCCCCCACCCCCCCCCCCCCCCCCCCCCCCTTTTTTTTTTAAGTTATAGTTCAGGCGGCTTCATTCTCCCATTGCTTCACATGGATTTCTTGGAGCAGAAGAGAGAAAAGCCATAATCCTGACTCATCAGGACTGCTTGGGGCAGTGTCTGCACTACTTGCTAACACAATGAGGGACATGAGACTGCTTGCAGCCTGTTCCCCAGTCACACTCAGTTAAATTCATCCCATATATAGAACAGCCAGCTTAGAGAGGTTTTGCTTGATTTCTCTTTCAGATATACAACCCCTTCACAGTTTAATAGATGTTTCTGTCTCAGGAATTAGAGACAGACACATGTAGACTTAATACATGAAACACACCCCAAAATAGCCAGCAGATGCTGATAACCCTGCCTACATCCGTGACCATAAGGGTTTTCAGCCTTTTCTGTGTGCACCCCTCAGTTTCAGGGGAGGTGCAAAGCAAGGTATCATAGTTCAGCCTACTGACAACAAGCCTGTTAATATGTTTGCAAAATGAAGTTAAATGACTCCAGAAACCACACAGAGGTTTGCACCACAGTTAAAAGGCACTAACAGAGTACTCCAAGAGCCATCAGTTTATGACTTGCCCTTTTTAAAAGCGTGACTTGCCTGTATTTGATCAGTCGTCCTCCTTGAATAAGTTGTGCAACTTCATTAGTCAAGTGGCATGCAAAAAGAAGCCAGTTCCTTGGCTGCACTTTGTAGGCAAATCTCATGAAAGTCAAGGAGTAACAACACAGTGCTGCAAAACATGATATTGTTAGTAGACTTTTAATATCTGCATTTTGTGGAGCCATAATTTTCATACTAGTAGAATATAATGACAAGCAGAACACTCCTCACAACTTTGAGTTTCCCAGTAGTCCTACAAGCATGTCTACTTGAGGAATCCATGCAGGAAAACACACCAAATTGTTCACTTTTGCTACACAATAAATTTACAGGGCTGCAGCTTTCCACAAAAACTCCTTTTCCTCAGACTTTCCTGTGATGCAACCGAAATCTTTTTCGTTTATTACCTAAACTATCTCAGCCAGAGAGTAAGAGTCAATCCCAATGAGACAAGGCTTGTCCTACACAATTATTCTGACAATTTCTATGACAGAATTTTAAAAAATACTCTATTACTTAAACACAGTTCTTGCTGGGAACATTTTAAAATGGACTTTAAGAGAAGGAGCTTTCCATCCTCAGGAAATCAAGGCCATTCAGAAGCATAAAGCTTTGTTACTTGCTTTTCAGCAAGATGAGAAACAATTTTAATCTACTCTCCCACTATAACTGCATTTAAATATAGGAAATTACAACTCAAAAAGTCACCAGTTTCACAAAGTTCTGAGAGTCTTAAAGAAAAGAAATAATTGGGAAATTAAGTATTCAGGGACAACAGTCTTTTTTAAAGTACAGAACCTAGAAGATTGAAAAAAAATATTGTACACATATCACCATGTATATACTTTTAAAAATTAAAAAAAGTGCCTCGACTTTGCTGAGCTGGGTAGCTGCCACCAAAATGTTGTTTACAAAACAGTTGTTATACCAGAGACTATTTAAACTGGTCTTCCATCCAGAGGAAGCTAATTAAGAGACTGAATTACGCTAAGCAGAACCTAGTGAACAGGAGGCTACAAATTTTCTTAACCTGAAGTATTTTGCTTTGGGGAAGAAGAATTACTCAGAATTAAGTTATTAACTGAGCTAAGGAAGAGACATAATGCCAAAATTATGCTAATAAATTAAACCTAGCAGATTTATGATCCTAGAGAAGAATTTGAACATAAGGACAGACATCTAGGCAAAGGCTACACATGTTCCAAAAAAGGTGGGAAAAGTATCGCTTATGCATTTAAGAAGAAATACACTTTTCTAAGAGTCACACTAGCCTCTCACAGGCAACTGTTCGCAAGGAGTTAATCTCCCTCAGCTGCTTTTTGCACCCTGCAGACCAAGCATTACCATTTCTTTGCTTTCTCAGGGTTGGTATTTGTCTTGCACTGACCACAAAGCATCATTGTTCTTTCTATAAAGAATAACATTGGGTAAAGAGATACATTCTGAACTAGTGTGTGCAGTAGTATAAGGTACCAAAAGAATGGTATTTTAAGAGGGAATCTAGTGATCAAAACTGGTAAGACTTAAGATCCACCTCCCTCTCCCCCCAAAAAAAGTTACTGGAAAGCTCTCTGAAAGAGCTCTGCAATGTCTCAGCACTTCAGTTTTTAAGCGGCCTCTTGATATCTGCTTTGATCATGTGTTTGCAGGCAACTAGTAACAGATCACCGCTCAACAGACAGAATCTGTATTTTGTAGTCAGTGTACTGATGAGAAATTTGTCTTGGGTCTTACCAAATGTCATTCGGCCACTAATGATTTCTGGCGATTTCTTCATGTCATTAATAGCAGCAACAGGAAGTCCCCAGTTGGCAACTGGTCCCCAAAAGTGCTGTGAAGGAAAAGGAAAATGAAGTTACACAGAAACATAGTCCTCCTGCAGTGTTCCTATAGTTTTCCTTAGCTACACAAAGCTTCAGAGGACAGGGTCAAGGGTAAAATTCCAAGACAGGGACTACTTTTGATGCAAGAGAGAAAAACTAAACCCTCCTTTTAGCAGGATCTAGTCTTCAGGAGGGAAGAAAGAACCACCCACTCTTAATCTTCTTGCAGACTGGAGAGGAACTACTCTAAGGCCATTGAAATCCAGTTTTGTGTAATTATCCCTCAGCCATCATTCAGCAGTCTGATTGGTATAGTCATATAATAACCTCGATTTATATCCCACTTCTATGCAGAGAATTAGCATTCACCTCTTTCAAATAAGGCTCCACAAAAATGTAATGAAAACACAAGGATTTGCTGAAGTGAAGAAATGAACTGTTTCGATGTTATGCTGAGTGTTAAGAAACACTCAGCCAGCATATTCTTCCAAGTGCTTACATCTTCTCTTTGAAAGAGCAGGGCCATGCAACCAAACCAAATTGTTACCTAAAGCTTCAACTACAATTCCTTGAACCACTCAGTGACTACCTAAAGCTCAGTGATTAGACAGATAGGACAGTAGAGCAGTTAGCTACAGGTATGTATGTACACAGAGAGAAAAACTGAGACAAAAAACAAAGAATCAACTTTGAAAAACTGACAAGAGCTCAGTTTGATGGGTATTATCTAAAAGACTCCGAACTGAGAAAAAATAGTGTCTTAAGTCCAATTTCCACTACTGTTACAAGTAACACAGCTTCAGTAGAATTGTTTCCACAGTCATCTTCTAATGGGAAACAAACCATGCTCAAAATAACTTAGCCAGATATAGCAAGAGATGCACCTTGTAAGAAAAAGCTTTGCAGATACCAACTATCCATTCTCCTGACACTTCCCCTAACACTGCAGATATTACAATTATTTGCAATTGTCGGAGGATATTTAAGTTTCTTGCAACATTAATTCCAAGACTTCTCTTGTAGTCTGGATACTAGCTTGTAACAGAACAGTGAGGTTAAAAGCCATACTTGCTTCCTGCAGATCTGGGTTGCAATGTAAGAAACTTAACTATAAAAAAAGTATAGAAAAAAGTGAGTTTAATTTGCACACACAGTTTTGACATTTTAACCTTAGTGCAATATGCAAAACAACGTAGTATTTCAGTAAGTGTCTACAGAACACGCTTTAATCCAAACTCAGATTCATAATAAGAGTATTTTGAAGAGTGCAGTAAGTGCATTTACTACATTCCTACAGATAGGAAAACTGACATCTGTAATGGTTAAAGTCTTTCAGGCACATCAGAGGTAACATAGCATAACCGAGAAGATTGCACGTGTACAGCTATGGTTAGATAGCTAGTGTAAAAAAATGTACCTATAGCACCACTTACAAGATATCTTGCAACAGAACACTGACAGAAAACTAAGTCAGCAGCACAGGTGTTATTTTATAGGCTTTAATGTAGCTATTTAAATAGTTTTAAAGGACAATAAGAGCACCAGAAACAAACATCTAGTCACAACCATGATTTGCACAGTAAAACAGCAAGACAACTCCTCTGTTGACCAGGGAGGCAGACTGGGAACCTTGTCACCTGAGATGGTTATCCAGTGTTAAGTGCCTCCAGGCAGGCTGCGCTTTAAAGTTTCCACACACAGACACTGAACTACACCTATACAGTTTGTCTTTGGTCTGTGTAGGAGAGCAAGTCTTCCATAACATTATGATTCACAACATAAAAAACCCTCTCCCAGTTTCAGAAGCAAACTTAAAGGCTGAAGGAAAGAGTCTGTAGTGAGAGTTATACAGTACCATTTATTGTCTGACATAAAGCTGGTTAAAAATAATCCAGGTAGTTTAGTTATGTACCTGTATTGTTGCTATATAGAAGAGTGGCTCCAGATTGATCTCATCTCCTTCGTAAGGAGTATGGAAAAAAAATGAAACCCCTTTAATTTTGTAGCAATTACTTTAGGAGACCTTAACCTCAGACTTGCATTACTAGTGCATCATTCCTGGAAGTCTGCAGCATGCTTATCAAATGCAGGCAAGGTCATAACAGTGCTCAGGCAAAAAGACTGCAAGTTACTGAAATTAGGGTGAACATGAAACTGGGAGCCCCCTCCATTTTCTTACCGTACTGTTTGAGTGGGCCATCATTATTTTCCATTCAAGAAGCACATGGAAGAAAGCAGAAAAAAAAAAGTGTTACTTTCTTTCATAATCAACAAAGAGAGAAAGGTACCAAAAACAGTATAGGTAGAAATCAGGAAACTGCCCCGGCATTAACCCTGCTTAATGTAACAGTATTTAAAAAAAAAAAAAAATCCCATTTCCCCTCAAGAGCTGTCATTCTTACAAGTATTTGCTGCTCAAGTATCTTTTTCCTAGAAAGATAAAATCCCATTGTGGTCTGTGGAAGACATTCACCCCCCATAGACTTCAAAGCATTCAAGATCCCACCCCAACTAGTTTAAAAGGATGCCAAAAAGCCATCAAGGTTTGTCACAACAAAGCTGAACAGCTACAATTCCTCTGTGGAAGCTTTGAAGAAGTCACTTGGAATTCTTTTTATACCTACCTACACAAGTAGGTCAAACCAAACATTGCCAGAGATCATACTGTCACTAAGCTCAGGCCAACGATGGCTGTACCAGACATGAGCTTTAACAACTTTCAGGTATCTAACATGCAACTACACTTGGGTCATGTATGGAGTTCATGTAAGTAAGTGATCGTCTAGGTACCAATTTATGTAATAACTTAATGATCTATGCACAAAAGCTTGACTACAGCATATATTCAAGATTGTTTGCTACTATACCTTTTAAAATGCCTCAGAACTTTTAAACATCCTCTTTCTAACAAAGATACTGTGATATGATTCAGTTCTGAATTACTACTTATAAGAAACCTGCTAATAATATAAAGCCTATAGCTGCCCCAAGCTGCAGAACGCTTTGTAACAGTCACTTCCTTCACACTGTTTTGCATCTTCTTAGAGTAGTGTTTTACAAATAGCTGTGTTAAGGGAACAGTCAGGTCTACTTAGGAAATCACACTAGATGTGCATTTCAGCAAGTCTTTGTTGTAAGCCATAGGGTGGTTCAAGATCCTTTGTTAAGGTGTCCTTGACTAGTCTAACCACTTGTTTTTTGCTTTCTTAAGTGAACTGCAGCAAGTTCATTGAAGTTTGCAAGACAAGTGCACACTTCAATTTTTTCATAAAACTTTACCTGAACAAGTTCATATCTCATGATACAATGTTTTTGTGCCAACAGAAGTCAGCCTTCATTTCTAAAGTGAAAGTTGTTTTAAGGCAAGTGAAAGCCTAAAATAGAATCTGACTGATGCTATTTTAACAGAGTAGGCAGCCCTGGCTGAGGTCTCGCAAGGTTGTCCTCACATTTACATGAGACTGGAACAGTTATTATACTCCTAGAAGAGGGCAGATCAAGGTCATATAGACTCTTCCAGAAGCAGGCATCCAGCCCCAAAGCTCTGCAGCTGCACCAAATGCACCATATCCAACAGCGAGGACTGCAGCAAGTACATGCATGTATTCCTGAAGAAGTGACTCTGTTCCAAGACTTCATTTCCAAGAACTCATTCAATCCCTTGACAAAGGGAACACTTAGTACTAACGTCTCCAGAACTATGAACAACAGTTGTTGGATTTACTCACTCAGTTTCTGTGTGTCTGCTTTCTAGGTTTCTAGACATCAGCTGATCAATACCTTATATTGCTACCACAATCCATCCCAAAAGGGCTATACTGGGAAAAAGATTTATTTTTCCAAAGGTTTTGCATGTTTTTTCCTCATACTGGCAATGGGATATTAATACATCAGAGAACATTCTGCAAATATAGATGAACTGTCAGCACTTGTTTCCCCCACACTACCATCCCCTAAGTGGAAAGGGTACCCTTCCGCAAAAGGGTTAGATTGTTCAGTTGTCAGAGCATACAAGGTGGTGACAGCAGGCACCACATCCTTCAGTTTCCAGCATAACCCAGTAGAGGACTTCTTTTTTTAAAGTCCTAATGTCCTTGTGTTTAAAGACTTACTAATGAGAACTGCAGATCAGCTAAATTTAGTTATATTACTGCCACTAACTCTTTCTAAAGTTCATTTCCACTAAAAGAAAGGTCATGGACAGCTTAAGTCAACTTAAGTGCTCAAGCTTTACAAGGAATGAACTATCTATTTCAAAGCCATCTACATTAACAGCCACTAGGTTTGCATTACTGCTGAGTCATCAGGAGGAGATAGAGAAGTCCCCCAGAAAATGATGATCTCCATGCTTATTCTTTTACCAAAAAATTTTGGGACTCCTTAAGATTCGTTACTGAACTAATTTAAGCTCTGGCACCGTCCTATGGTAGAAACCTGTGCAGAGTGGCTTTTAGGTCTTCTCTCTCAAAAGGAGAGGAAAGCTCTTTTACCGGATGATTTCCAGAAGATGCTACTTTAAATCATTAGGATAAAAAGATGACTCAGTTGCCTACTATTACTGGCTTAGATAATACAGCTTTAGTGACAGCTGACATTTTTAGGATCTATAGAAAAAACCCACAACTTCAAGTTCACAATACATAAGAGCTACCAAGCTTTCGTAAGCTAATCAGCTAGTTTTAAATTAACATTACTGCTTCATTTGACAAGCAGCAAAAGTCTACCTACAGTTTACATTCTTACTATGCTTACTTTAAAGCATTAAGACATGGTAAGGGTAAATTCACATGATTTACAGTCATTGTGATCCCCATTAATCACCACTTGAGAGAAGCCAGATGTAAAACTGGCAGAACAATTAATTATTAATGACAGTTTTAAAAAGCAGTTTATCTTGTTTCTTCATGCAAGATTCAAAAGCTAACCCATGATGTAAGGCAATTCAAATGCCAGATATATCCACCTGAGAAAAGCAGTGCGCATTCATTATTCTTGCTTTCATGTTTTCAAGTTATGAAGCTACTTATTCTGATAGATGTCTGCAGTGTTGACCACCCCAAGCCATAATAACAGCACACTCAATTCCACTGCTTTAGATAACCAGCTATTCTATTTAGAGTCAGGCAATTTAAAGCACAACACTGGTATCACAAACAGTATCTCAAGTCATCCTTTCCCACAAACAAGCTTCACATTCATAAAAGCCTTGCTTCACTGCAGTGATTAGATGCTGATTTTTAGAACAGATACCACAGTCTCAGAGCTTGGAGGAAACTCTTGCTCTGTGAGCAAGGCAAGAAGGGAATTTTCTTCAGGACAGAGTCCTGTAGTCTGGGGAAGCAAGAGCCTTCAGGAAGGAATGGAAGGAATGTAAAGAGGTAACAGCTCTAAAATATATACATTCCATTTCTCTTATGGAGAAGACGGAGTACAGTCTTTTACTGACTTATTTAAGTTTTAAACTCAACATAGCCAACAACTTAGACACTTGTCTCCTAGTAAGCAAGAAACAATGCTGAAAGGCCACACCAGATGGAGCAACTGACTTGAGCCCTTCATGACACACCCAGTAACAGAAGTACAAATTACTCGGGTGTCTTTGCACATAACACCGCAGAACTCTTACAATGGTAGAATCCTGTGGAATGCTCCTTTTTGCAATACAGATTTATTTATATAGGTCATTTCAAGACTAGAACTAGGATGAAATGCATCTGAAAAGGTTCACTTCAGCTACCTTTTCAGTCTTTGGAAACTGGCACTTCTAGTAAGTAACTGTGGCAGTATTAGGAAGCTGCTGCTCCTTCTTCCAGATTTTTATTGTTTTTTCTAATTATGAAGCAGTCCCCTGTTTGATTGACTGGCCATTTACATGCTTCACATGAATTTTGGTGTAATCAACTAAATGTGAACATTAAAATGCATTTAGCAAGCTTACACCATCAAAACTTTCAAAAGGAATCCACGTAGAAGCCTGCTCCGGCCTTTCATTTTGTTTCAAGGATGTTCTCTTCCTTCTCATATTTTACTCATCTTTTTGATCCACTGTTTCTGTGAAGCCTGACATTGCAACTGCCAGCCAAACTCTTCTGCATATTAAGCCTTTTTGTTACAGTCCCTCTTCCACACAGGCTTACACCATCTCCTGCTACTTTAACCAAGACTAAGTTTCTCAGATAAACAGATGTCCTCCTACATGCTTGCTCAACATCAAACATCAGTTGCAATAGATGTAGGTAGAACAGCAAGCAACTTGCTTGCTCAACCACCTTTATTAGAAAAGCCCGTTTTTATTTGTTTGGTTTTGTCGAACTGCTTGTCAGCCAAAGAAACTTCAGCCTGCTTGAGACTGTTCCTGCACAGCAGCTCAACCGGATTGAAGCAAGCACGCCCCAACTGTATCTTTAAAAGAAGTTCTTGTGATTTCAGTCCAGGATGCCATGCCCCTGGCCACAGCACACAGCCCGCAGCATGACACAAGCACCGAGCTGTCTGGGAGGTGACCTACACCACACTCCCGTGAAACCGGGGCTCTAACAAGCCTCTGAAAAACAGCCCCTATTAACACACACTCAGAGCTTTAAATAACCGCTCTCAGGGCCGCATCTACCACCAGGCTCGCTGCCACCCACCGCCGGGCAAAGCTCCCCGTGCCCTTGCCGCGAGCAGCGGTCAGCGCGCCCCTGCCGCCGCCTCCGCCCGGCGCCCCCCGGGGCCGCTCCGCGCCGGGAGGAGCCGCGGTGCCCCACAGCCGGGGGCAGGAGGTCACGGGGCAGCGCGGCTGCCGCGGCAGTTTCAAACCGCGTCGCTTCAAGGTCAAGGCCGGTTTCGCCGGGGTGGGGCGGGCGGGAGCCTGACAGCGCCGGCATGCGCCGCCAGCCGGGGTGAGGACGGGCGCGCCGAGGGCTGCACCGGCGCCGCGACGGCACGGCGGGCCCCGCGGCCCCGCCGCCCCCCTCCGCACGGCTCCTCCCTCGCCCGACGGGCGCCCGCTCCCTCCCGGACCCCCCGCCGGCGAGGGCGAGCTCGGCAGAGGTTAAACGGCGCCGCCCGGCCGCTGCCGCCTCAGGCTCCCCAAGGCTGCGGGGAAGCGGCGCCGGTCCCGTCCCACCGCCAGAGCGGCGGCCGCCCGGAGCAGAGGCGGGCGCGGCGGCAAGCACCGACCCCCGTCCCGCGCTCACCTCATCAGGTAGTCCCTGAACTCCTTGCTGCGCACATAGTCCACGGCCTTTCGGCCCAGCGCCCCCGCCATGGCGGCCCTCGGCGGCAGGGAGCGCCCAGCCCGCCCGCCTCGCGCACTGCCACCACCGGCACCGGTGACAACTCCCCCGCGCCGCCGCCCGGCGCCCGCTTTACGGCAGCGCCCGCGCCACCGCCCCCTCCGTCACCACGGCGCTGCCGGCGCCTATTGGCCTCGGCGGCCCCGCCTCTCTCCGCCTGGGCTCCGAGCCCGGGGAGATGGCGAGGGGGAGGCCGGGTGCCGTAAAGCAACGCGGCGGGAGGAGGGGGGAAGTCGTCTCAAGCGCGACGAGGAGGGTCGCCGTCGGCGGAGCTGCCGGCATTCCTCTGCAGCCCGTAGGGGAGAGCCGCGAGGCGGCTTTCCGAGCCACTATTGGCTGCAGGGCGGCGGCTGGTGGCTTCCCATTGGCCGCCGAGGGGCGCACCCCGCCCTCGCGGCGTCTCGCTCCGCCTCCTCAGCCCTTCAGTGGCGCGTGTCAGGGGCGCTGAGGGCGTCGGGGTCCTGTGGGGGGGGGGCGCGCCCGCTGCGCCGGGGTGCGGGGTGCCCGGCGCGTCCGCTCGGAGCTGGGTGGGGGTGGGGGTGGGCCAGCGCCGCTGAGGGCCGGTGCCCGGTAGCCTGATCCGGCAGGTGCATCCGTGAGGGGAGGAGCGGGACGCGCCCGCGGCAGGCCCCGTCGGGCGGGCGGCAGGCCTGCCGTGCCCGCATCGCCCTTGGCCGTTACCCGCAGCCTGCGGGAGGCGGGTGGGCGAGTCCCGGCTTCCCTCCGACAAACGGCGTTTTCCCCGTCCCTGCCATGGCTGGGCTGACAGAGGACACGAAGCCGTACGATACACAATGCAGGACAGAAATCTGAGGGACCGGAATTGCTTCAGTGATCTTTTTCATAGGGTAGTCCCGAGGGGATTTAAAGAGCCCAATTTGTGGACTTGGAATTTTTGGAGCTTTTGAAGTACAGGTTTATGACAGCACTGCAACACTTCAGCCTTTCCCTCTGCACCTGGACTGGGCCAAGGTGCCGTCTCTCTCACCAGCACTTTCTGTTTCATACCTGAGCAGAGTTACATGCTTAGAAGGGAAGATAAACTCTAACCCTGCTAATACCATCTCCATAAAATTTGGGCCATACAAACAAATACCTATATGTGAATTACATCTTTTATCTTTGCTGAGTGCACTAGAGATAGTGAAAATGGATGTTTATCTCCTGCTTTCCAAAGAATTGCAGCCTCAGTTTTTACAGACTGGAACTGGAGAGAGAGTGCAGCCTGGGGCATACCTGTGCTCTGCAAGAAGCCCTGGAGGCCATGGGTGCTCCTTTGTTTTCTTAAAAAAAACCCACAAAAGCCTAAGAGCTATGCACCCTTCTCCTGCTGCTTGCTTGCTTGGAGAGCAACAGGTTTGAGGCAAAGCATAGTGTTTCCTCTCCTTTTTCTGTATCTGCAGCATATGATAGGACACCCCACAACCACCCCTGGCTTTGCTGTGTGGGAAAAAGAGTTTTAATCCTCTTGGTATACTGCATTACAAGAAGGCTTAACATATTAATTTATGTGGACTCCTCATGTAAAAGCAGAAATGTGAATCTGAACGAGATCTCAAAGAATCATTTGTTTTAGCTGATTTGACTCGTGATGATGGAAGATGTATGGAAGTCAGTTCTATATGTTCAAACAAGAATTTCCTGTATCAGGATTCCATCTATCCTATATAGCCAGGCTCAGTCATTGATGTTAGAGCTACAATTTACCTAAAAATGTAGCCTTGTTCTCTTTTACTGAAAATTTGTCATTTTTTTTCTTAACTCTGCGTATGGAGAAAAAAAAAAAGTCTGTCTGCATTAGAAGGCATCGTTGTTTAGTCTTTCTGGAGTAAACAAGTTCTTTCAGCCTTTTCTCACAGGCTGTGCCTTTTAAATCTCAACCTTTTCCTTACTCCATTTTTGTTTACAGCTTTCTTAAGGCATAGCCCCAACAAGGGTCAAAGCCTTCACCAGCAGTGAAGTACCCTTTTCTAATTTTGAGAGTATCCTGCTTTGTTTTCAAAGTGGTTAATGAAAGAATCATTAACTACAAATGTGCCCAGAAGAAACCAGTCCCACATGACAGGCTCTACCAGTTACACAACAAAAGCAGCTAACAAGGATCTAAAGTTTGCTTTTGCTGCAGTTCTGTATGCATTTATAGTAGTTTTATTTGCATACTATTTTTTAGGTTTCTTGTAGGGGTATCACAAGCTGTATAAAAGACTCCCTCAATTTATCACATTCACAGCTTCCTTTTTACCCCCTTAGCCTGTTCACCAGAGAAATTGGATTGATTTGACATCAGTTGCTCTTGACAGGTCCATGTTAGGTGTACTTTTAAGCATGTTGTTCCCTGAGTGAACATTAACTGACTGTTTAATAAATTATTCTAGCATTTTTTTAAAAATCAAAATTAGGCCATTTGACTTACGGTTTCCTGGGTTCTTGTTAACCCTTTCTGTTCAGACACATGCTCTTCTCCAGTGTTGGACTGCCCTGTCCTCTTCATGAGCTCAAGGATAATCATTGGTGATCTCAAATTGCTTCTGCTAGGGCCTCGTGGACCTTCAGAGCAAGTTTCTTTAGGCCATGCCACACACTTTTTCTAAAATATATTTCACCTGTTCTTCTCCTGGTCTGAAGCATGCATCTATCTAATTTTTCATGCTGAATTTAGACCTATTTGAGTTGTTATTATTACCATACTTCTGCCTTTACCTGTTATGAGCTCCTTCTGCATTATTTAGTGACTGCAGTTTCCTTTAATTTTTAATGCTTTTATCAAACTTTTTAGTTGTCTTTTTTGTCCGATGATAGTTGAAACTGATTCCATACCTTAACCTTTCTGATTCTGTTATCTGAAGCTGACATCGTTCCTTTATTTTCATCTATTCATATGTTCTTTTGTCTGTGTACTGTATGTCCGCTTTTGATTTTTAGGTCATTAAATGCTTGTGAATAAGCCAAGCCATGTATGTCTCAAGATTGCTCCTACATTTCTTCTAATGAGAACAGGAAATTGTAGCTGGTTTGTTTTTCAGACAGATCCTCTGCAATCTTTTATCCCTTAGATTATCTTCACAAAAACACTACCTGCCATTTCCTGGAATTCCCATTGCTTTCATTTGTTTCTCATTAGCCTTGTACTTCTGACCTCTGTGAGGAGATGCTTCTGAAGCTTATTAGGCTGACCAGTTATTCTCCTTGTTTTCCCTCAGCCTTTGGCCAGGTCACTACTTTTTTAACTCAGCTATTGACTTTACTGGCCGTCTTTAATCATTAGATTAGCAAGCTGGTGCCTTGAATTCCCTTCCTTGTTTTTAGCATATAGACTCTAGAGTTGTCCAGCAGTTACTCTACATGGGACACGCTCTGATAACAGAAGTTTTATGTAGATAGCATTTCTGCATCTCATCATCCCTTGCTGCCAGCACACAGCTGCACTCTCCTGATCTGCTGCCTGCAGCTGAGGGAATGGAGGAGAGCATCCCTGGCTCCTTCATCGTTGGTTCCAAAAATCTTCAGTGCTGGTGGTTTTGCTCACAAGGACGCCAGAGCTGTGTGAGCCTTAGTAATTTCTTGCAGTATCTTGGAATTTCTATCTGTGAGGAGGTGAGCTGCTGGATGATGAGTCTGTTTAGCAGATGAATACTGTGTCTTCCTTGGAAGAGAGTCTCCATATCCCACATTCCTCATCTCTGTGTGCAGGGGTGGCAGGGCAAGCCTCCCAGCTGTGGTGGATGTATGGCCTTTTCTTCTCTTCATCTCAGAACTGCAGCTCAAGAACCAGCAATTCTAGACCTCATCAAATGCAGATTCAGCTGCTGAGTAAAACAGCCTGCAATTTTTCTCCTTTTGGGGCATCTCTTTCTTCCTCTTGACATGTCTTTGTAGGCACATGCATGGTGGCATGTCCCTGTCAGGGTGAGAGGAATGTACTATCTGTCTGGCAATAAAACCAGTGAAGAAAATAGTGTTTCGGACATTGCAGAACAATCTACTGAGGCTATGCAGTAGTTACGGTACTGGCATAAGACATGAAGTCAGTCCTAGAGGATGTACCTGCTATAACTGTTAACAAACATCTGCAGGGGAGAACGATGGTGCCTTTTCCCAGCTGTGAAAGGAATTGCAGGGAAACATTATTTAAATGTTGCATGACAGACAAGGGAACTACAATTAAACAAGCTGTTCAAGAAACTGTGACTTCAGGACTGAAGTAGCTATTGTTTCCCTGCTGTGGTACTTCCAAAGTTGCAGAAAAATATGGAGAAATACGTATTGCTCAGACAGTCTTCCTAGACCTTGTAATGAAATACCTGTTCATTACAGTGGACACAAATCCTATGGTATGTAGATGAGAAGGTTGACTAGAGCCATTGACTGACATTTAATCAGCCTGCAATATCAAATGGAGCCAAGCAAGAGCGCAGGTTGATGTGATACTTGCATTTATATTTTGTGTCTTTGACTACAAGGTACGTTATCCCTGTGTGCTGGCAGGAGTGCTTGAAGAGTTGTAGATTGAATGCCCGAGAATGCTAACTCGGGAGGCTGCCTTATGCATCTCTGCAAAAATCTCTGCAAATGCATGGTCAGCCCTGACATGTTTGCAGAGACATCCTAGCAGAAATATGAATTTAGTATTAGTCTAAAGAAAACTAAAATAAATACGTAACAACTAAATCACTTTAGAAGGAGCTATACCTCACTTTTGAAAACATTTCCTGAAATGCAGAAATTGTTTTCTCAGTGCTGAAAACCACAGAAACTAGCAGGTAACAGTTTTCACACTGACCATGGAGTTGGCACACTATCACACAAGATCAGCATATATAATTTGCAAGTTTAATAGTTTCTATGTAAAACCTGATCAATTAGGATAAATTATTACATTATGGAACTAGAGGCATTTAATCATCTGCAGTTTTCAGTAGGTTCTAGAGTAGGATAAAACATCAAAAAACCCCTCATTTGATTCCAGCTGAGGACCTGCAAATAAGACAATGTTGTAATATTAATAAGACTGCAAGAAAAAGACAGACCCTCCTCTATTAATGGCCAAAGGAACACTATGATGTAGGAATTATAATGAACAAAGTAAAGAACTGAAAAATAAAATAGATGCAAAATGGATCTGGAAAAAGCAGCTACTGTGATTAACAATCGTTGTAGGCAAGCCAAGCAACAGCTGTGCATAAGGAACTGAAGCAAGGGGTGCTACCTAAAACAAAGAAAAAAAGAAAGTATTTTGTGAGCATAGAAGACAAGCCTTCCAGGCAATTGTTGTAATTGCTGCTTTTCCCTGCCTTACATGCAAAAAGACCTGTCTGTCGTGATTGGATTATGGTTTGGTGGGTCTGAACACTTGAAGCTTTTATTAGCGTAGTTATTCCTGTTATTCTAAACTTACATACACAGGAAATCACACAGCTCTGGCCCTAATACAGTCTATATCATAGGCACATATAAAACAGCTTACCCTGTGCTCTGAAAGGCATATGACGTCCAGAGTTGTGTACAGACAAGGAGAAACAAGTACAACGCTCCGGCAGAGCGGTGGTTGAGTTTGCAGCTAGGCTGCACAAGTGCTTTTTCTCCATGCCCGAGAAGCAGCTTGGATTAGATGGAGGCCACTGCTCAAGGGTGGGAGCAGCAACCACCTGGCTGCTGGTCTGACAGCTTCAAACCCTGTTCAAGGGGTGGGGGAAAAAAAACACAAAACCAACCCAAACCAATGTCTTCCCCTACTTAAACTTACAGTACAACTGTTCTTATGGGCAAGTTTTCTCCTAGGATTTTTTTTTTTTTTGCTAAAAGCCAAATAGTTGTAGATAAAGGATGTACCCTGCACGAGTAGCACTTCATGTGTGTGGTGCAGCAAAGCCTCAGGGCAACTGGAAGATGTGGCTTTTCTGTGATGAGGCTGCTCTGAGTCTTTAATTAGTCACACATGATAAAATAGGCAGCCAAAATTGCAGCTGAAATTACTTAAGCCACCTTCATGCCGCAATACCTGTAGTGGTGATGACTGAATGCATCTGTTTTTACCATCATGAAGACTAAATTAGTTTTAATTGTTTTAAGATCTTTTACTGAGCTGAAGCTCATCTCTATTTATTTAATTA
The DNA here is from genome assembly GCF_017639655.2 of Falco naumanni. Lineage (NCBI taxonomy): Eukaryota > Metazoa > Chordata > Aves > Falconiformes > Falconidae > Falco > Falco naumanni. Next base: position 39,066,289 of record NC_054059.1, on the reverse strand, counting down.
TGTTTCAAATGAGATAATTTTAGGTTTTATTTCAAAACATAAAACTATATTGCTAGGGCTGTTTAGTAAATCAGTTTTTACAACATGGGGAAAGAATCCAGTTAATGGGTTTATTCACAGGTTGCTTATGCTCCTGCTTAGTAATGTAGATACAGGTGCTGGGCTACAAGGATATAGTGGTTACTATTTAAAAATGGACCTTTATAACAGTAATTGTTTTTTTAACTTATAAAATTCTCTTAAGTAAAGAAATTAGGACAATAAATGGTCATTTTCTAAAAACCATGCCCCTCACATCCATGTAAGAAGAAACCCAAAACTGCTGTTTCTAGCATTGAACTGCTGTACTGCTGGTATCCTTGAAGCAATTGTGGATGATTATTTAGTGTTTGGGAAGGAAGAGGTGAGGGCTGCTTGTTCCATCAGGTGCACTCTGTACTTTATATTGCTAAATCGGGTCAGCTGAGGTAGGAGAGCCTCTTCCTGTTACATGACCTTACAAAATTCTCCTGCTTCACTCGGGGAAATCTTTTACAGTGAAATGACATACAGCCATCACTGTAATTATGTTCAGAGGACCAGAGCAGTAGGGCTGGTGGTGCTCACTTGGCAGCCTGCACCTCTTAGCAGGCATCAAACTAGGCTGCAAAGCAGAGTTGGTTACCTCATTATGGAAAACCTGCCGTGGTGATGAATCCAATAGGATAACAACGACTAGAAATATCTTCTATTTAAAAAAAACCTATTTCCTTTTTCTGAGGAAGAAGTATCAATGATGTGGCACGAATATCTCAAGTAACATTGTGAGAAGGTTTACTCCTTCCATCACTACCTTGCAAAGTGTGTCTTGAAACACTTGTACTTCATGAGAAGAACTAGTCATGGGTTTTCTCCCAAGCTTTCTGTGTCCTTCTTAATGTGTTTTATCCAATAAAAACATCCCACAGGTTATAAGGAGCAAACTAAAATCAGGGTTCTGACTGATGGCAGAAAGTGAAGGGCTCAAAGTTGATACTGTTAGATAGTAACAGTCATTTTAGCTATGTAATCCTTTCCTCAGGACTTACGGGTCTTTTTTGAGCTGAATAAATATAAATTTAGTAGAACATGATAAAAATGTAAGTTCTTGGTATGTTTCACCACTGATAAATTCACTTAGCATATTTAATTATGCTGTTTCCCGGTGCCTTGGCTCTACCCAGCCTAAATAACCCAAGTGAGGCTGGAGGATGGCCAGGAAGGGGGGATCATTCCTACAGAAAAGTACAGTTCTGTGCTTCCCTCTTCTTCCAGCCTTTCCCCTGTTAAAGAATGACTACCTAAACTACTGCCACTGGAAGGCCTTGAACATAAATATTGGTAGGCTTGATTTAGGAAAAAAAGCAATTAGCACACTTAAGCCAGAAAGGCATGATTACACCAGGGCTCACTTTGGTCTAATTACAGTATCCTTGGTGCTGTTTAATATGCTTAAGTTAGGGTCAGTTTTTCACTTGATGGACTGAGATTTCTCCTGCTCACTGGAGAACTGTGAGAGCAAGACATCATCTAGGATGCCCCTGACTTACTAGAGGAAGCCAAAGGTTGTCTTTGATTGAATTGGTGATGCATGTCCAGATAGGCACCCTGAAATCACCTTTGGCCTATATCTTTAACTAAAAGAAAGGGGGGAAATTTCAGTAGACTACAGTGGATAAACAAACTGTGGACATACAAGATGAGTAACTTGAAGGTAAACATGCCAAAGTCCTTTCCAAAGCTACTGGGATCAAAGTGAAATAAACAATAGGTCCTGATGGACTTCTACAAGGCCATTCAGGACTCAACAGGGAGTTATTTAGGTTTATACAAGGTCTGAGAGAAAAAAAAAAAAAGTACTGCTTCAAGTGTGTATACTTTAAAATAGATGCATTTTACTCGTGTACCCAAATGTGCATGTGCAAAAGTGAGATGGGTAGTTATAGACAACCTCCAAACTGGAGGGTCCTTTTCTTGTCAGAAGGATTTGAAATACTATGTCCCATAGACATCTGAGGCCATCTTTTGTATGGGTATTAATCTTTCAAATAAATATTAGTATTAGGTAGCGATGCTATAGTTTGAGTTCACAAGGACTATCTGTTTTTTTGCAGGAGATATTTTGTTTTTTACACTGAGAGCCTTATAAATTAAATATGAGAGCCAACATCCAAAAGCCATGCAATACCTTGCTCCTGATCCTTGGCAGCTGGAGTGGACCGCAGCATCTGCCCTGCAGACCCAGCTTCCCTGCCAGAGTGGAAGTCAAACCTTTCACACTGAGCAGGAAGCTCAACAAAACCTAACCAAGAGGAGATGTGGAGCAGAGGAATGCCCTTATTGTGACACCACCCTGTGACGTTGGTGCTTATTTCTGCTTAGAGTGTCCCACCTGAAGGCTGCGCAGAAGTATGTTTTCACAACTTGCTGGGAGCAGCTCCTTCCTTTCTGTGGAAAGCTCAGGAGGAGGCAGCGTGAGCTTCACCTGTGCATCACATGAAACCCCTGTGGTTCCAGGGCTTGCCAAGGATGCTGCAGATCAGAGCAGGGAACCGCATCAGCTCCTTCCTCAGGCTGGTGTTGGTCAAATGCACATATCCCATCTCCCGGGAGCGTGATGCAAGCTTCCAGCTGTGTAGATTTATTTAAGGCTCTTTGGGCTCCAAAGCGGGACTGTCACTCTGCAGCAGGGCACCCCGATGGGGCTGGTTATGCAGCACTTCCAGACTAAGTGGCTGTCCTGCACAAGATCTCTGCCACATCATACCTCAGGGAGACTGCTCCTGCAGTGTTTGTCACAGAGGTGGAACAACTCTCACTAGATGTGATTGTTAGTGTTTAGGGTTTATCAAAAATTGTTCTTATGGAATTGCTAACATTTACAATCTTGAAGCTGAGGGAGGGAGCGGGGTAGTGTCTTCCCTGGAGAAGCACCTTTTTTCACTGTCACTCTGCATTATTATGAACAGGATTTGCATTTGTTATTGACAATTTACTTCCCACTTTCCTTCCTTTTTTTTTTTTTTTTCAATACCCAGGATACTGTGATTTGGACCTTGAAGCCTCTCTGTCTTTCTTGGAGTACATCTTACAGGTGTGCAGAAGCTGCATGAAGTCAGTTCATGAGTCATCATTCAGCTCCAGGCCTTGGAAATTTTAAGAATTCAAGGTTTTGTGGTCTAATTTTCACTCTCTCTCAAATAGCTTAATTCTAATTGGAGAGCTTATTGAAGATTAGACCCTTCTTTATCTCCTTGTACTGGAAGGTTTCACTCATGTTTGACATCTGTTTGTTTAAGGCCCTCCTGTTGTTCACAGGATTAGGACACTACTAATGCTATTGTAACTGACTTCGATCTTAAGGCAGTGAGTGTTTTACTTTTTTGGGGGAACACCATTTATCCAGTCTTGCTACAGGTTTTAACCATATTGCACCAATGGTGTGAAACGGCATTCTAAATTAACATTATAGATAGTTGTAAACATCACAAAATTTCAGAGGGATATTCTATATTGTTAAAGACAGTAAAGACACAAATTTAAACAGAGAGAGTTGATTATTCCAGTTGTTTGTGGCCTAATAATCTTTGAATTAATCTTTGGAGTTCATCCATGAATCCTGTGGAAACCTGATCTGTTCTCTCAGTGCTGACTGCTTGTGGTAGGGCAGTATGAATGCATGCCATATTTGAGGCCAAGCGAGACCATCATAGCATTTAATTTCATTTCCATATTACTGCAGACTATTGAAGTCATCCACTTGCCGCTGTACTAGCTTTGTGTCTCCTAAGGTGTGTCTACTGAAAGTGACTGAGAGGAATGGCAGACCCCTTTTTCTCTTTGTCTTTCAAACAAAACAGATTTGTTTTGTTCCAATGAAAAGACAGTCTCACTTTTAAAACTGTGGCTGCCTTATTTCCATTCTGCTGCTGCACCCAGATGTTTGCCCGCTTTTGTGCTTCAGTCTGGCTCTCTGTGCTTCCAGAATGTGGGGGTTTCTCCCTGTGAAGACTCTTGTAGGCAATAATCAAGTCGCCTCTTGGCCATCTTCAGGATAAGCTGAACAGGCCAGGGTCTTTAATCATCTCCATGATAGGCATTTTGTGTTTTTCTCTGCATCTGAACTCGGCACACTTTAAATATATTCAGTGATATTCATTGGTGCATTTTAAAAACGGCACTTGAGGCCTGAATTATGGGTTTTGCATGCCGTTTTCTTACCTTTAACATATACTGCGTAATCTCTTCTTCAGCTTTCCTTTAGAAGCCAGGGATGAAGCTTCCAGTTACACTGGTGAGGTTTTTCTTGTAATTCTTATAGATTGATTTTTAAAAGCATCAGGTGCTTGTTGCTGATATTGACTGAAAGTTTTGAGAAGACTGAAGCGCTGGCATTTAAGCACAGAATGTGGCCAGTGGCAATGGATCTTCCCCAGTTAGGCATCCTACTTGAAATTAGGCATAATCTGGGAGAAAGCTTCTGTGACTGAGGGAGCCACCCAGCCTTTTTCAGACTGAGGTTTTAGCTGTTGACTGCATCACAGTGGGGGTATTCTTGACTTGAATTGCTATAAATGGTGTAAAAACATACCAAGTTTAAAGGTCATGCTAGTGTAAGACCAACAATATCTGCATACGTTGGTGGACATAGTAATATATAACTCAACCTGTTTCAAATGTCTCCAAATACCTTAAAAGTGAGTGTTAAGAGGATGAGGCCAGGCTTTTTTTCAGTAGTGCCAAGGAACAGGACAAGGGGCAATGGGGGCACAAACTGAAACACAAGAAGTTCCATCTGAATGTGGGGAAGAATGTTTTTACCTTGAGGGTGACAGAGCGCTGGAACAGGCTGCCCAGAGAGGCTGTGGAATCTCCTTCTCTGGAGACATTCAAAACCCACATGGGACACGACTCTGTGCAACCTGCTCTAGGAGAACCTGCTTTAGCAGGGGGTTGGACTGGATGATCTCCAGAGGCCCCTTCCAACCCTGGCCATTCTGTGATTCTGTGAAATGCCAGTGCTGTGTTTTTCCTCACAGATTATCTGATGGTAGAACATGGGGCCACTTGGAGACTTCCTGGAACTAGGGATTGTGCAAATTGTGTGAATGTGCATGTTGGATACCTGACATGAGCTTCACAGAAGGTTGCTGTCATTCCTGGGCTTGGGAGAGTAATAACAAATTTGCACCTGAATGGCAGAATAAATAATCCTCACCTTTGCTCAGCTGAACATGCACTTTTTTTCACTGGGCCAAAAGCATGAATACATCTTGGCTGTGTATTCCACCTTATTTCTGCCTGTCTAAGCACACATTGAGGAGCATGTTCGTTCCTGGACAGTTTTTACCTGTGTGTATTAGTCCACAGACATGATAGAAAGACCGCAGCCCCAACAACTAATGTGCAACTCCGCTCAGAGTGTAACAGATGGCAGCAGACTGGTGCTTGAAGTGAGACCAGAGGTCCAAATAGCAAAAGATCAGCACTGTCAGGACTATTTAAAAGCTTATGGGTCACTCTTGTCACTTCTCTGAAGTGAAATGCAGGTTGTTGCTGTTCTCTGTGTTTAAGGTTCCATTGTAACAGCTAATGTTCCTAAAGACTAAATTGTTTTAGCACCAGCAGATGAAATAAATTTACGCCTTTAGGAAAAGTCTCATGTGCTTAAATCCAAATTAAATTAAATTCTTTTCTCAGTATGCTGGCTTTGACTTCGAGGCAACATGGTTACTGACATTAGGGGATGACCACCCCACTGTGTCAGACTCAGTTGAGGTCACTGTAAATAATAGCATATGTGGAGGTTCACTTCTGAAATCCAAGTCAAATGCTAAGGTAAAACGCACCTTCACGCCTCACATTGACTATCCGTTGGAGAAGCAGCTAGTCTGAATGGGTGAGTAAAGCAGATCACTGATTATAACAGAGTATACAATACAGAGAAGAGCCCAGACAGTAACGTGACAATTGGAAAGTCTGGGTAAATGCCCTGGAAATCAGCAGCTCTTCACTTGCATGCCTTGGAAAGGAGACTTTCATTAAAATGGAAGCCTGCTTTCTACAGTAGGGAAAGTGTGAAGCTTTGTGACTGTGGCTGTTTTTACCAGTGACTGCAGGATGGGAAGAATACTGAGGCAGGAGAGTGCCAAGCCAAAACAACGTGCAGCCTCACCGCAGACAGTGAGTCACCAGCCTTTTTATAAACCAATTTCCTCAACAAAGAATGGAATTGAACTCCGTCCAGCTTCGCTTGTTTAGAAAACAGTGAGAGCACCCCAAACAGTTCTCCAGTCCATCTAGAAGAATGGACAGAGTTCCTCTTCTTCCATCTTGCATCTGGACAGCAGGAGTAGGGCGTCTTCAGCAGCCAGTGCACTGCGAAGTGGTCTATCCTTAACCTGAATAGCTGGGCATAGCTTGTCTTCAGCTTGTCATCACAGCTTTTAATGCAAAATCTCTGCTTCTTTTCATCTTCAGACATGAGCTATCATTGTTACTGCCTGTTATTTGCCTTGCTGTAGTGCCTGGGATGCTCAGCCAGCAGTTATCCTGCCCTTGAACAAGGTGCTGTACAGGCATATAACAAGACTTTGTGAGACTCAGGACCATGCTGATGGTACACCACAAGTGGGACACAAAAAGGGGGTGAAGCGGCCAAAGGTGAATTAGGATGGGATAAAGCAGGAGGAAGATATAAAAAGGAAATTAATATTGACTACAGAGCAGAGTTACAAGGGGGAGGGGTGTTGTTTGCTACTTTTTTAATTATTTTTTTTTCTCTATCCAGGGAAAAAAGCATGGTTACGTATCAGTGAGTGCAGACACTGAAGATGGTTGCTAATGCAGATTTCCTAAAAGGGTCGTGTCTTGTATCAGGCACTTGAACATACTCTACAAAGCCTTCCTTTTAGACATCTCATTTATTTGTTTTCTGGGGTTGGAGGGTGACTCACATTTGCCTGCCCAGGGCCTGGCATGCCACAGGGCTTCCCAGCCAGGTCCTCTGCAAAGTGATATATGTCCAACAGTGGCTGAAGCTGGCTCATTCCTGGTCATGTTTGTGTGAAAGCAGGAATTAGAAGAAGGGAAGGAAGAGAAAGGCTGCTTGGTTTTTTTTCTC